>NC_044061.1:17885653-18185653 GCF_902167405.1 Gadus morhua
GTCAACATAGAAACTGCTCTTTCCTTTAGGCCAGGCCGATGTGTTGAGATTCATTTATATTATAAACTTCTTTTTTAAAATTGCAATTTGCATACCGCGTTCTTTTACATCGCGATTTCCATTTGAATTCAATTAATCGTTCAGCCCTAATTGGATGTGTGGAGCTTCGTCTGTGCAGCAGTTGATGTCAACGGCCGAGAGAGGAGCTTCAAGGACACATATCGTAGAACTCCACTGTGTGTACGTGAAGATCTGTGACGCTCATTCTGGACAGCCGTAGATTTGATGTCCACGTCCAAGAGGATTAAGCTTCTTGGATACATAGTTGATAACGCCACGCGTGTGGCGCATTTTAAATACAAAATCGTGCATTATAAAACTCCTACACAATGACGGTACTAAAAAATAATCACAAATGGGTCGTAGCCATGGGGACTACATCCCAAACAACTAGTTATAGGCTATAACTATATTGCATTTATTTATAGCAATATTATTCACAATTATTCATTCAAATTTACATTTACAGAAGCAGCATTACGCAGGTTGTTCAGCCCATCTTGAAGTCATTAGACAGCAGCAGATGGATGTTGCAGAGCTATTTTTACACGTTTATTAGTTTACAGTGGTTGTGCTACACATCACTGCCCATTCCACTTCATATTCCCTCCAATTGTTCTCTTGTTATGGTTACGGTAAAGCGCTTGTAGCATACCTTGCATAATATTAAAACATGTCAAACATGAAGGGGTTATGATTTGACTGATTTGAGGTTATGACTTTGTAAAGTGCCCCTCTTGACCACCTTGCAAATTACTTATCATTTGGAGTAAGTGTTGGCATTGGGCCATTCTTAATGGCATAAGACTCTCCCCATGTCAAAGACTGCTAAAGCTTGATTTGCACTGTACCAAAAGCAGCACATTGCTAAATCCAATCGTAATGCAAGGACCTTCCATGTATTCAGAATGATTCTTATCATCTATATCGCTCACCTAGATTACAATTCTCATGGAAAATTCTTATTTCAACATTACGAGAATGATCAGGTATGAACAGCAATAATTAGGTAAATAATAACATCCTCGTTATTATCCTGTCATATTACATCATAATGGTTTGCGTTTGATAAATGAAATGCCCAGACACACACGCACACAAACAGAGTATCCCCAAAGCGGCATTCGGGAGAGATCATTTGTGCGTGTTTAAATTCCATTGGCAGAGGGGTTGTTGTTCCCTGTTCGCTCACGGTTTGCTAGCACCTATTGCTGTTGATCCATCAACGGCCTCATGTGAACACGCAGCAGCTGCTCTGAACCCGAGCCCCTAACTGCCTCCTGCCCGCTGTTTCTGGGAGAGGAGTAGGTGTGTGTGTGGCAGGGGAGGGCAGGGGATTGCACATCCATTTTGCTGCTTGTTCCCAGCGATAAGGCATGAGATGGTGAGCGGCAGGGGCCACTGAGAAGCAGATCTTGTCAATGTAAGCCACTGGGGAAGACGAAAACACTTGTGCTGAGCCTCCCTAAGCGGGGAGGAGCATCCATGCACTGACCCTCAAGACACACACACGAGAGAGAGAGAGAGTGAGAGTGAGGGAGAGAGAGACCGTGGGATCAGAAGTCTGTTGCATTGGGTGTGGCTGCAAAAATAGCATAGCGAAGGATTTAATGACAATATATAACAACTAACATACAAACAGTAGGTCATGGGATATACAGGTCATCATTATATGATTTGTTAAAAGATCTAATGAAGACCATTAACTTGATGTCAGTTAGATGGCCAAATCAAAAATGAATTGCTGCTTTTGTGGGCAATAAAAAGAAAGAAATTTCACCCAGTTTGCAGATTTTAGCAGACTATGCCCCATTCAGTAAGTCCCTGGCATAATGACACGTTGAGGATTAAAGTCTTCGTAGAGCTTGGCAGTCAGCAGCCATTTCATTTCTAATGGTGCTTGTGCTCCAGCCAATGGGTGGTGTTTATAAAGATGATGATTAAATGGATTTACAATTAAGGCCCATGAGCTTGTCAAAAGGAAAACAGCACAACAGTATTTAGCCATGTTATACTACATGTCTTCATTGCCGGGGGACAGGTCCATTAACACTGTAGTACTGTATTTCAGTCTTCAACCTAGCAAACAAGTATTCAACATCATCTGTGAGGTTTGAAGGCTGATGTTGAGTAAATAACCAACAGAATTTTAAACAGAAATTTCCCAAGGGAAAAAACACTACGAGTTGGGAGAATTGAATTAGGGCTTTAGGTGCAAGAAAGGCAGTGGATTACAAACAGAAACAAAGGGCGTCTGACTGCATGCATCCATCATTCAACAATGTCATGAAATAAATTAATCGTCAGACAATATCGCATTCCTTGGATTATTCTTTCCAGGACCGACTGAAAGCCTCACGCTTCTTTTCAAATACCTCTTGAATTTGCAGGGAGGGATAAAAAAAACAAACAAATATGAAGCCATTTCCTCCTCTGCACTAATAAAGGGCAGGGCTCCTGCAGCATTCTACCTTGAGACTTTCAGAGCCCTTTATCGATCTGCTCCCCCTTTCCTGAGACACGCAGCTGCATAAACAATCCTTTCAAGTCTTTAGAGAGGCTGGGAATATTAACAAAAGAGCTTGCAGGTATAACATTCTGCAAGCAAGACTCTGGCAGCACAGGGAAGAAAACTGTTGAGGGCCCATTATAAATCACACACTATACAGCGACAACACTGCACAGCCATCCTCGGCCGGTCCCCCAGGCAACAGAAACTCTCCCTGTAGAGATGGCTCTTGTAGTTTTTTTATACATGCTAATGGGAGAGTGTTTTCAATGGTTGTGTTTATGCACCATTTCTTTGCATTAAACGTAATTGAGTAACTGGAATCAGTGCTTGGAATTATCCACCAATCCCCTGTTCACGGGAGTCCATTTGCCTTATAGCACACAAAACACACAGGAGCAACACAAAATACATTAAATGGGCTCAGTCTAGTTTGATCAGCTGCATTTTGACGGCAGGACTTACAGATCTTGTGCTTCCCTTTCATTGGGAATTTCACCACCAGCTCCTGGGGGTTGGTGCAGATGAAGACGAAGGGCGAGGCAGACTCCTCACAGGTATCTGGAAACTGCAGGTGGGAGATAGGGAACACATTACGGACAGAGTGTTATTCTCACAGAGGGAATAGCGGTGATAGCTCAGCGCGCACTTGGTCGCCATCTATGTGAACCCTTCAGCGCATGTGTTTTGGTGAGCGCACACTATGATATAAAACCACCATCACTCAGTTCCCACACCTCATCTGTCGTGCTACAGCGCTCTGCTGTCATGAAACATCCTCTACACCACATAGCTGTGGTTATCACAGGAAATATTACTATTAGGTGTGAGAGAGAAAAACATATCATTTGGGTTACAGCTGGTAAAGCATTTATTGGTCCACGAGTAGAAGATAATTACACATAATAAATTATACGATTAATCATATCCCTGTTGAGGGGATAGCGTGTTTCTGAAACCACCCGCCCCTTCCCCCCCGCTCTGTGCGTTATTGATTGGTCTCTTAGGTGAGAGTGGGGAATTGACTGACACTTCATGACAAAGGAGTCATCTTTCCCATCACTGGCAGAGGCCAGCTCTTCTCGTCTCATCCAATTTCCTCTGGCACTATCACATAGTGCTCGTGATGACATCTAGCCAGCCAGGAAGCACAGGCTTTCACTACAACCTTTTCAACAGGAAAAAAACAAAACAAACCACAACCCACTGGTATACACAACCTTCCAATCTCAAAGGATCACAAAATATTGTGACACATTTCAGACAGTCAGCACACACACACAAAAACCCCATCTGTGCGGTAACCAGGCAAACTGCAGAAGTGATGTTTATTTCTGGGGTTAGACACTCGATGTGGAACTCCGCAACACACCTGTGAGCGATGGGCGATATAAACTCTCAAGAGTCATTAAAAGCCCCGGCTGCTACGACACGAAAAGTGCAGCTCGATGCCTCCTCCTAACGCCAACCAACTGCGGCGGGGTAATCATGGTTCTTGTGTCGCAAGTCATCACTCTCTATATTAAAGACTCCCAGACAGCCCTTGAATTAAGCAGCCAGCCCAGCACACTGGAAAAATGAAGAGCAGCGGCGATGAAAAAAAAGGGGCCAGGGGGACTAGTAGCTGGAAAGGAACCGTTAGCAAAAAGGACAGAGCACATTTTTAGTGTGAAGGACTAGTCATGTCCCGGTAGAGCTGAAATAGGAATTAAACAGGCAGTGTCAGGCAGAGTCCACAGCTGAATTTCAAGAGTTGGAATGAATTTCCACATTTACAGTTTGCAGTTTACCTGGCCAAACTGCAAATGTTGTCAACTTGAAGCTCAATAAATGGTTGTTAAAAGTATGTGTACAGAAGACGCAAGCAGTCTAGTTTGCCTGTACATATGCCTAATCTCCTCCGAAATCGAAAGTCACAACAGCATTGTTTAGTTATATTGGGATTAAAAAATCATAATGATCTAAACCAGACTTAATATGATGGGATTTAAAGCAAACTCCTATGAAGAAAGAAAAGAAAAAAAGAAAAAGGAGATTGTGCAAAGAGTTAATTCGAGTGTGAGGGGATAATATTGGTGACTCTACACAAAATCCCTAATTTCAAGAAGATGGCTGTTTTTCCCGTTGACTTCTTGGGAACAAAATGGTGGTGGTCGCAACAAGATGCGCAGAAACAAGCGGAACTGCAGCCAGGGGCTTCAGCATGTTCTACTGAGACCATCCTAGTTCCCTGCTCTTTCATCCTCCATTAGCTAATTAGCATTTGGAGCTGTTGAATGTCCTGGCTTCGCCTCCCCCCATCCCCCACCTAATTCTTTCCATACCATGTTAATCAAAAGGGCATGAAACACTCTGGCTGTGTGACAAGAGGGGTCTCTCAAGCGCTTCAAATGCATCAGAGGAGGATCCAGACACCCCTGTCCAACAATACAATTAGAAGGCTAAGCCTTCTCCCGAATCACATAGCTATTTTTAACTAATCCATTCTGGAGTATATGATGAAACATAATTTAATTTCAGTTGGTTCACTCTAGGCAGTTTCTTTGCTGTTGTTTTCTACACGTTGGTCAGAGGGTGGGTGCTAGATGGCAGGTTTACCACAGTGTTTTGGTATGGGTCTCGTTAGCATCAACCTACTACTTTGACATGAAATAACACTGCAATATATCACAGCAGCGCATAATGTTTGGGGATATGTCGCCTGGGTGGACGCTGAAGTTCATGAATGCAGTTGTATGCACATTTTCTAAACTCTAACTGGCCATTGTGAATGGTTACTTTGGCCCTCAGAGTTCCTGACGCATACAATTTAGACAAAGATAGTTGTCTTGAAGAATTATGAGATTGATTAAAAGAATAGGATCCAAGAGTTTTAAAACCATTCATTCGTTGCATTGCAAAATGCATACATCCAGAATAACTCACTAGAATCAGTAGGAACAAATTGCTAACTAGAGACGTTTTCTCATTTGAACTAAGCACAATGTCCTGAAAATCAGGCCTGGACATTGTCCAGAGCCCTTTCACACTTGAAGTCCTCAAAAGGAGACAATAAGTGTTCTCAGATGCCACCCCTTGGTTTAGGCAAGGGGTGGCATCTTGGTAGAGCGAGCAGGGGGCAGGACATGAGCCAAAAAAAAAGCTGGGGAAATGGCAGTGTTTTGCATTTGATTACAGCACATGAGGTTGTTCCCGAGTCTCATCCTCAACCCAGTTAGTCGACATTTTTGTTGCATTACCAGTCACCCTCGGATGTAATCTTCCAATCTGGCGCCAGCCGCATGAAGAAAACTACATCAACGTTTGCTGTGAATTCCACTTCTTCGTTCACCTACTCTCCGGAGTTCGTAAAACCGGACCTTGTCGCTGTGAACTCTGCAGACAACGACTTTCTCTTTTCACACATGGACTCAATCGGATATTACACCGATTTTGAACTAGGGAGATGGAAGGGGAAATCTGTTTAATGTCTGGTCCAACTGATTCAGACGTTTGCATTCTCACATAGAGCAACTCGTTAATGTCTGGATAAGTTCAGGGTTGCAGTGCAAGTTTGAAAGGGGCTAATGTTGACCATCCAATGAGAGCTCTCAGAAGAACATGATAATGGCTCAACTTTAACTTTGATGGGAAGATTAGTTAAATTAAATGGAAAATATCAAAGAAATACACCTGGAAAGGATTTTCTCTGTGGTGAGATTTTAATACAAACTCAGCATGTTGACATTTCATCATTCTCTTAAAAATCATTGGATCTTGAAAGTTACCGACCAAAACATAACATCAAATCAAATAGCACAACCGAGCATAACGAGTCTACGAAACGACATAAAAGAAAAAAGCATCCTACTGTTTTAACAATTTGCCTCCAAGACTGCCAACTCAATAAAGTTTCCATTATTTTCAATTTGCTGGGATGCAGCCAGAGGGGCTGCAACAATATTAGACCGTAATAACAGGAGATCCACAGGAAGAGGGGCAAGGCGGTCGACCAGAGGAAAGCTTCTGGCGGTAATGAATAATAGCGACATGGAGGACAGCGAGAGGGCACAGCGACCCCGCGCCCTGCTTCTCCGAGGTTCACAGCCAGTGTGAATATTGCATCAGCCCCCTCTGGTTCTTCCTGTACTGATCTCCTTTCAGCGAGACCAATAGTAGCACCGTGGGGGGTGCAGACCGGCCATTGATGAGGTAGAGAGAAGGAAAAAAATAAAAAACTTTTAATTGGTCACAAACCTAACCGATGCAGTGTAGAGGTTTTGACAGGCTCCAACCATTTGGAGCCTGTCAAGTAAGAGCTCAACAAGCCAACTCTGTTCCGTCATCCGTCTCCGTTTCTCTGTCCCTCTCCCTCCCTCTCTATTCCTACTCCATCTCTCTCTCTCTATCTATCCCTCCCTCTCTGGTTCTTTTCAGCTGCTGCCGGCAATTAAGGGCAGCAGAGACGAGTAATCTCCTTGTAGGCGACAGGGCCAGACCAGAGCAGGCATGTGGAGTGGGGTGTGCAGTCAGAGTTGGGGAGGAAGGGGAGCAGAGGGCAGGGGGTGGGTGGTGGGGTGTGGTTGGCCCCAGTCTCAGCCCTATCCAGTCCTCGCTTGGCTGCACTCAATCTCAGCCCAATAAAAAGGCCTTCATTGGCAGGGTGCAACTGAGCCAGACGGGCTGGGGAGCATGTGGCTTTTAAAAATGAGGAGGCCAGGTTATAGTGTTGGTGGGAAAGAGGGAGAGGAAGGGAACAGGAAAGATAGAGACAAAGGGAAACTGGATCAGAGGGATGGGCAGGAGGAGCACAGGCATAGGTAGAGAACAAGAGGGAGAGATTTTGAGAGATAAGGAGACGTGCATAGTAAAACGTGAGAGAGAGAGACAGAAAAACGACAGAAAATACTACTTAGTTAGCTATGTCATGGCTGGTTTACCCTGGGAATGGATCAATAGATGATTCTGTCTGAATAGTAGATTACATGAGGGAGGTGAAAGGGGGCACTGTAAACTATGGGCAACTTGTATAAGCTATATTCTCCCCCCCACTCACAAAAACACCAGATTTCCTGGTTGTAAATGAGTAACTCTAAAGGAATACATTGTGCCTGGGGCAGACGCTGCCTTTTTAAGCTTCTCATGCTGTTATTTGTCTTTGCATCTCACAACATCTCATTGTTTTTCTGTCTAATCTGAGAAAAACAATGGTGTTGTTACACTATGTATTTCGTGCAAACATTTGGCAATGCAAGTATAATATTCAAGATTCAGTATCCTTAAAAAATTATTATCTTTTGTCCTGATTCTCATTCTTAATTGAAAACAGGATGCTCTACCATTTTTATTTAAGCAACAATCTTATCATAAATAAGCCACCACTCTATACTAGCAATCTTTGCCCTAATTAATCTGTAACATTGATCGCATATTAAAATAATATTTGCCTTGGGGTTAGGAGAGTATTGATTTTTTTCCATATCACTAGTACATGAATGATTATATTATACAAAATACAAAAATGTCATTAAACAGCATGAATTATTGAAAAGAGCATTCTCAAGCTCTTAAATCTCTTCGCTTTCCTTCATGCAACATTATAGTATGACCTTGTTGGTTTGGTTTCTCTGCCAGGTTTCTCTTAAAAATGTACTGCAAACATACACATTTGCAGTTTCCACGACTTAGAAATGTCGGCCAAATAAACATTTAGATGGATTTTGGATCTGATTTAAAGGGCTTGCACAGTTCAATTAAATAGCTGGAGAACATTTCTATGGACACGGTTAGTGTTGGTGATTACAGCCACGCCATGTACGACGGATCCAATTCATTTTCCAACCTGTTCCGCCTAAACAGGCCGCCATTGAGGATCACTGTCACGTTCAATCTGGTTAAAGCATATTGGACCTGTGCAATGAGTTAATGAAAAATTCAGCACACTTCTTCACCTGCAGAATCAACTGGTGTCAAGTTTGACAGCGAACATTAATTAATAAGTGTGTCCAAAATGAGACACTGAATTTTTCCATTATTAATATCCTCAAAGTTAGCGGGAGAATGTTTTATGATGAGACTCCGAGTACAGAACATTCTTTTCTAATACAACCTACTGTGTTACACTACTCAACCCTTACTAATAGATAATAGGGATACATTTTACGGTAAGAATGCAATTGCTACTGTGATTCACCAAGTAATTTGAGAAAAAAAGGATCCGCAATTTAGTCTGGTTTGGCTGCCAAACAAAGCCAATGCAAGGTTTGAATGAACAGCTAGTTTCCTTGCAGTAATGATACCAAACCTAATTCTATCACTGTTCATTTGTATTCATTGATGTATGCTTTGATGTGCATCAAGTCAGTGGGCCAATAAGTCACCAGTCAACATCTTGAAGGAATACCTTATAAAAGACGTAGGACTTAAAAGTCCTACCGCAGACAAAGGGGCGAGTTTTTTATGATTATTTTCCACCTCGATGACTTGGTAAACATAATGATTCACTTCAAGAGCTTCGTTAGTTAAGGGCTGGCCAGGCGTTAACCCTTTAGCTAGCATTAGCGATGACAGGTGTAGTGAAGTCATGTGTTTTCACAGAGAGATTTACACAGGCTTCTACCCTTAACCCAGTTCCACTTTCCCAGCCAGGTTTATGACTTCACCTCCTGGGGTTGGCCCCAGGGCAAAGGAAAAACAAGACAGCCACACAACAGTCGCAGAGTTTAAATTTCAGCAAAATAACTGCTGTAACTTAAGTCTGCAACGTGTTGGCCCCTCAGTTAACACTCCGTTTGCCGAGAGGCAGGAGCCCTAGAAACCTTTTAAATAGTAGTTTAAAAGGAATAGGATTGATATTTTGATCAGGGAGTTAAGGTCTTACCATCTGAGGAAGAATTGACATGTTGCTCACAAAAGTGATCCTTAAAGAAATCATCGGCATGCTGCATTTCCATTTAACAACAAGTTCAAACAACTGCAACGTATTATTTGTGAATCACTTTGACAAAGCCTCGGTCCACAGCGCACTCAAGAGCACGCACACACACAAACAAAGAAAATATAATCTCTTCGTTTAAACTTCCACTTCAAAGAACACCAGCGAATGTGGAGTATTAAAAGTTGTTATTCCCACCGCAGCCTTGTTTTATTTGCTCCATAAGGCCATGTTCTTTCTAGCACAAGTGCTGTTGGCAGAAAGGATCCAACTTTAAGTCGGGAGTAACAAACCAGTTTTCAGTGGGCACCTGATTTCATAATATGGAAACGGTGTGGGGTATTTACAAACCCATCTGTCCCCTTAGGTGAATGTAAGCTTTGATTTTGGTGCGGGAGTACAACCCTGTCCATCTGTGTTCACTCAGTCGCAGTGGGAAATGACTGCAACCCCCCAGTCCCCCCCCAAACCTCCTCCTCACCCCACCAGTCCTCCTCCTCACTCAAGGCTTGCAGACATAAGCCATTTAGGAAAAGGGCCACAGAAGGAAGTGCCTTGATGGCTGTTAAGAAAAGTCTTAGGTTTCCCCAACACCCAAAGGTTAAAACTTATACTTCGGGCTTTCAAAGTACCAAAGTAAAGCAATCTTTTAAGGTTAGGCACCGCATTCTTTGCCATTCCATTTTGCTCGTTAATATAGTCTGAAAGTGGTACACAAGTAAAACACATTCAAGAGAAGAAGGTTGTATGCAGCAACACTGACAGTGTTGTCTTACACCAGTGTCCACTATGAATTGGTATACTCGACCGTGGTTGGTGTGATCATTACGAACATTATATGCATCTATCAAGATGAAGCACAGTTCAATATGCTAATTAGCATCCAAATACATCTAGCATAAACAAAATGATTGTTTCATTGGTTTGTTATAATATTGTTCCATATACAGCTGTAAACAATTGTTCCAACCTTTGAGGAAATAAAATTAAATTATTGCCCCCGATTAATGATGATTAGGTTAAATACTTACAACATACAATGTTTCAGAACAGCACCAATGTCAGGACATTGTGAGCACTGTAATAAAGACAAATAAAAACAATGTTTTCAATGCCTTGCATTGGTACTGCGATCCTTAGCAACAGCCTGAACGCCATTTCAAAGTTGACAGTAAATTATTGACAGTTACTGGAGCATGTAGCTGTCCGCGCAACGGCAAGGGAGGCTTCCATTTTATGTAGCTACTGGGAGAATAACGTAATAAGGAAGAAGCTACATGCAACCATTTAATTACCAATGAATATTTACGGCAACATCCGATTCGTTTAGCTGTAAAACACATTGGATCTCTTGGATTGGACCAATTAAGTAATGAGGTCTTTAAAAAGGAAAGGCTTTAAAAGAAGATGCAAGGGGGAGCGTGCTCCGATATCATCTTCATGCTCTCTTTTCCCCACCCGATTGCATTACCAAGGAGCTGCTGAGCAGATATGTAAGCCAGCACAGTACAATATCATTTGTAATCTCTGACCCGGCATTGCCAGAAAACCTCTCTCTGTCTCCCTCGCTTCTTCTTCCGTCTTCAGTCTGCCTCTCTCACCGTCTTTTGCTCCATCTGACGGACGCTTGTGGTGGATCCAGTTAAGGCAAGGCTTGACTGGGAGACAACCTCTTCTCCCAATCAAACACACACACACCGACACCCAGCCTTGTGTATGCCAACGCATACAGAGATAGCAAAACCGAGCCCCCATGACGGCTGACGGGTACAGTAAAAATATGGCAAGAAATGGAAATTATGAAGTAATCATAAGTTGATGATAGAAAAATGGAAACCGTGGCAACACGTATATTTACGTGTAATCAGTCACTCAACAACAAAACGGCTACTGTTGAAGTCTGTTATAGTTAACTCTGTATGTATGGCTATATACAGCTGAGGAGACTTGTTGGTTCGTGCTCAAATTACTTCCCACAAACAAGCACCTTTACCTCTGGAACGAACATTGCAAAGTTCTCTGGGGAAATATGGTGGGGAAATATGTTGGGCAAGAGGACAACAAGCAGAACAAATCCTTAAATTATGGACAGTTTTTTCAGTCAGGCAGAAAAAGGGCAGCAGCTATGTTTTTCATGTCTCCTGAAGCTCCTGTGGCGGAGGTTTCAGCTGGTGGTGTGCCGACGCCTGGGGACCCAGCACTCAATGCTTTCCAAACACTGCCATCACATGACGTCTGGCTGCTGCCATGGAATAAGGCCCAGCATGGAGAAGGGAGGAATGTGCGTGTGTGTGTGCGCGTGTGCAAAGATACAAGAAAAAAATGGGAGGAAAGGGCAGACGAATTCAAAACCAAGAGGTCGAGAAAAAGAAGCACAGAAAAATAATTGAACGGATGCGCTTAATACTTGAAAACAAAACCTGTTCCAGGAGAAACATGCAACCCCCATGACCACAATCACCAGCAGGTACGAACAATGTGGCCTGCTAAGGAAATACCCGGGGGGAGGGGTGGTTGGCTTCTGAAAAAGTAGAGCAGCTTCTACAAAGAACTCAGATGGAGCTGTAAGTTAGGATCCAGGAAGGAAAAAAATAGACTTGCATGACTTCCTTTGCCTTGGAACATGCCCAACATATCCTGACTCATATCCATTTCTCTTATTGTGTGCGTGTGCGCGTGCATGTGTGTTCACATAACTATCACATTACCACAGAAGGAAGCGCAGGCCTCAGTAGGAGCTTCCAGTTGGGACTCCCCAACGAGGGCAGCGGCCTGGCTCTGTTAAGGCTGCCACACACCGGCCCAACCGTTGGCCATCTGAAACGTTTGGGGGACTCGGACGATTTCGTGAACCAATTTTTTTCCGTGTTTTCAGCTGTCTTTGAAGCTTTTGGAACCGCTCGGACGGTGTCTTGTCCGATTCAACATGCAAAGTCTGAGAGCGTTGCCGTCTGAGGAGTAGAGCCACCAATTGGTTGTGTGGTTCTAGCACACAACCTTCGAATCAGCAAGGGGCGGACTAGAGACTAGCGTCTGCATCATGCACAAGCGCAGAACGTACACGCTACTGTGTAGTTGCCAGCGTTGCGTTTCATTGCAACTTTTCTACAGAACGGGTCAGATGAGAGACAACGGAGTGGTTTGATAATGGTAGTTGGCCGTTAGTTTGAGTCTGGGCTGTATGTAGGCCCCTTTAGCCTGAGCAAGAGGGCAAAGCAGCGTTGGGTCTCTTTACCAGAGCTGCACTTCTACTATGCAGTTTGGTGTTGTGCAATACGCGCGCGCGCTCGCGCACGCACGCACGCACGCACGCACACGCACACGCACACACGCACACACACACACACACACACACACACACACACACAGTAGGGATTTGATTAGAACACTGTGGGATTTAGAGTAAAGTATAGTTTATTTAAGCCTCCCAACAGCCACTAGCCTTAATGTATTAGAATACACCAGGCAAAATGATTTGATGTCAAGTATTTTATATTATAAGCCAATTTATCACCCTAGTAATTTCCATTGAACTATATAGGAGGCATACATACTAGGGCAGCTCACACTACACCAATTAATATAGAATAAGAGTGTCAGATACGTCTTTCCTTTGCGGAGGTGTTATCCTATAAAATAGATACTTAACTGTAATTATTTTCCCAATACACTCAGAAAAGCTTTTCCAGTTGTTGTTTTTGTGTGTTTCTGTTTTAGAGGTTTCAGAAGGGGATTGTTTGTTATCTTGTTCCATCAGGGCTTAAAGCAGCACCTCTTCATAGACCAACACAGAGATCCTTTATTTTGCCATCTTTGCCCTCCATACCAAAAAGACAGTGAAAAAAGAATTTCAACTCTCTGCAGAAAATATTTGAAAGAATATAGCCCAAACAGCGATTGGAGACAGCGATGGAGACAGCGATTGGAGGCAGCGATTCATATCATCAGCAGGAAATAATTATTTTCTTAATGAATGAAGAGTGCTCACTTCTCAGCCTACCTAAGGCAACTATGATAACCACATTTCATATTGAGATGAACCATTACCATCAGTTCAAAGAAAATGACCAAAACATAGATAAAAAGAGCCTTTCCCACATGTAAACTCCTACTTTGACAGCCAAATAATGGCTACATTGTGTATGTTCAAGAGTAGTTAGTGAAATATTTTAACACAAGAGCATCACATTTCCAATGACGTGTCGTTTGTTAAGGTAACGTTAAAAAGGGGCTTATCTGCTTAGTTCCGACTCGGTAAAGAAGACCTATTTTATGGCAAGCTTCTGCCTTTATGGGGCAGCACCACTCATTGAACGATTCAGAGGGCTTTCTGATAGCACCAGGGCACACACCGACCACAAACACTAACACACAAACGAGCACACATCACCTAACACGCGTCCCTACGGACTTTCAGAACTCGGTCAATACACCACTCCACTCCATTAAAAGGCAAACAGTAGCAGCATCTTTCTTCGCCCCCCCCCCTCCAGCGTTATGTCTTCTGCAGAGTGGTGGACTCTGACCCGTGGCAACAAAACAACAGCGTGCCGTGCCGGAGTATATACTTGGTAGCAGCATCAGTAGGAGAACAATTGCAGCAACAATGCCCTTATTATTACGGTGTGGTTTGACACAATCAATGTGAGGGTCATTCAGCAAGGGATAATGTATAGAACACCGGTCATTATTGGAAATAAGCCCCGACAGGACGAACAGGACACTGACGCGAAGTGGAGGGGTCTTGCTTCGCCCTTCAATAATGACCGGAGAAGTTCTATACATTATCCCGCTTATTGGACAGCTACTTGCCAAAATGAAAAAAATAACTTCACACAGTGTCTTTTTACAATTGAGATTCGTACACTTGATCAGCAGAGAAATAGTCCGCCAAAGACGTTAACGTCGCTTAGCAACCGAATTCGCTGGGGTTGATAAGTTACCGGACTACTTGAGGAGTAATACCAAATACGTAAATCAGAGGCAAAAAATTCACTTTCTTTGACAGTGTCATTAAACTATTGTCAGTCATTATATGCTTAGCAACGGTCAATTTTCGAAAAATACTTCACCGCCGGCAGTCAGGAAGGCCCATGCAAGTGAACGGAGCGTCCACGGCATTGAGAAGAGCCGTGTATGGGTCTCTTTGGGCCCAGTTCCAACGTTACATGGATTTATGAACCTGCCGGATAACTCAATCTTTTTAACCTATGTTTTAGGATCTCGGCTCGTCCCTTTAACGAGGCAGAAGGGCCGAGATTCAGTGGAGGATAGTGTGTGGGGTTGGAAAGCAAATTCTGCAAGTCGTATATACATTGGCCGCCGACGTGTGACGCGTGTCTGATGTGATCCATTTTACCTTGATGAGATCAAAAAGATGAACGCATATGTCTATGCGTACATCTGGACCCTTTGTTGAGTGAGCACCGGGGAAGTGAAGGGGGTTGGTTTGGTGTTAGCACACGCACGTATCATAATGGCTGGCCAATTATTAGTATAGCATGGGACACTGGGGATGGGGGAGGAGAGAGAGAGAGACTAGGGGGAGAATGGATCAATACACCAGTCAGTTTCTAATGAGGGGAAGGATCGGCCGGAGCAGATGGATATCCTGCCATGCCTGGGGTGGTCTCTCTGCACTATCTGTCAGCAGGGTTATCAGCTCTCTGCTGCACACTCAAGAGTGCATCGCTGCCTCTAAAGGGCTGTTGCTGTTACAGCAACTAATGCCCACTACTGCCGACATTCACATACACTACTGAATCCGAATCACTTCCCTTCGCCCACTTCATCTGCAAACAGTGGGGAATTTCATATGGCATACAGAGAGAGCAGATTAATTAAAAGACACACACACACACACACACACACACACACACACACACACACACACACACACACACACACACACACACACACACACACACACACACACACACACACACACACACGTTAACTAGGTGTGTGTTAACACGTTTAAACGTGTATGGACTTTCCCAGGCTCCCATCCATAAATATTACCCTAATCGCTATTCCAATGTGATTTTCGGGGCTCTGAAGATGATGGCCGACCGTATCTTTCAGTGGACCCCTTTAACCAGCCACAGCTGCCAGCAGGACAGTAAATCCACAGCCTTAAACTCCCGCCCAGCCATGCCAAACGCCTGCGTTCTCCCCAGCATTAGCACAGCACACATGTCTCTGTCCCCAACCCCCACACACCGACATGCACGGAGAGCTTGAGCCACTAAACGCTAAACGGCCGTGGCCATAGCGCCTGCTGCAGTGAGCTGCCATTACGCTCTGTGGTGTAGTCTAGATCTGCGCCTGCATTTTCTTCGATGACCTCTTTCTCTGTGTTTTTCTATGGTGCCTTTTATCTTCTTTTGTAGTGCCTTGTGTGGGTAGGGGGTGTTATTTATGACTGTTCCGTGCTAGTACACACACACACACACACACACACACACACACACACACACACACACACACACACACACACACACACACACACACACACACACACACACACACACACACACACACACACACACACACACACGATTTTACAGCCCTGGGTGGAATGAGTGGTTGAGGGGAGATTGAGGGCTGGGTACAAAAAGGGGGAAACCCCAGTGCCAAAGCAGTAACAGTACAATTACACCCAGCAGCAAGTGAAGGAGATCTAATGCACGAAGCCCATGTCGCAACGTCCAGAGACATTGGGAGATTTAGTCGATAATCTGCATACACACTCTCCAGGAACTATTAAACAGCTGACTGCAGTTAGTCTTTCTCCATGGTTTGGCATGTCCCTACTCTAAACATGCAGATTGAGAGGAGTGATGTGCAATGCTGTATTTTGTCTCCGAGCAGACACAGCGGGCAGGAGATTGGAAGCGGGCGGAAAGCAGCGGCACACTATTGTTCTGCTATTAATCAGCATGAGGTCTCAAGTCTGTCTCAGACACCCGGCGTTTCCCGGCATCCGCACCACCGATTGCATAACAACAGCAACAGCCTCTGTATTTGATGGATGTGGACGTAATTAAAAGGAGATTGGCAGTAGCTGCACCATTTTGGGGGAAGAAGGGATGCAGAAGCAGGAATGGAAAATGAATTTCAGTTGCAGCCTAGCTGGGTCTTTGGGAGGCTAATTGCCTCCACTGTGGAATGCTTACAATGGGAGGTGCTTGTGAAAGGTGCAGAGTGGCCTCTGCTGGTGGAGAGCTGTACTGCAACCACTTTTATTCACGTTCTGTGGTACACGCATATTCAGTCTTATCTTTCTGTCTTGAGCAGAGCAATTCTGACAAATTATTTTGTTATAGATGAATAAAGTACTCTGAATCTGATTGTTTTGTGGGCATACAAGTAAACAGAAGGAGGTTGTGATTCGGGAAAATAAAATGTCACATGAGTAACGTGTGTGGGGGGGAAGTTGAAATAAACAACTGATAAACATCAAAGTCTTTCTATTGAAGACTGACACGGGTTGGATCATTCCTCCATGCAAACAGAGGTTGATTGGGATTTTGCATTGACATATGTATAATAGATATGATAACCCCAACAGAGAACTACATACCTGTTCCCTGAGCTGGTCCTGGGTCAGGCAGTCGGAGACGTTGACACAGCCCAGCAGGCAGCCAGTAGGGTAGTCTTTGGGAAACCTGGGCTCTGCAGTGATGACAAACAGACAGTGGTCAACAGCTTTACACAGCATCACCTCTGGAGAAACGGTCCCAGTAGCCACACATTGACACCCACATCCTCAGGGCGCTTAAGATTGAGCTAGCTCAAAGTAAAAACGCTAGAACTAGAGCGTCTGTAGTGAGCACGAGCCAGCGTACCTTTCTTGTAGAGCTGGCAGTACATGGACTCCACCTCAGCTATTTCCTGAGGAGTTGGCTTCTTGGCCGCAGCGGAAATCCATAGGCGGCCCCTGTGGGACGTGTACCAAGTTCGCCCCTCCATTCTAAAATGAAAAATGTGGCACATTTGGTACCCATAAGCACATTTGACTGTCCTATGGCATGTGTTGGTATTTGGATAGGTTGCGGTTCCGCTCACCTCTTGATGCCCTTGACCAGCAGCGAAGCCCACGGCTGGTGCATGCTTAGGCACCAGCCTCCATCAGAGATCTCCTGCAGCTCTCGGTCCTGGAGCCTCAGCCTGGATCGCTCTGGCCCAGCCTTGTCTTCCGGTAAAGCCACACCTTTCTCTGGTTGCCGCATGGAGCTGCCCCCTACGTCCACCCACTGGGAAAACACAAACTTTGTTTCAGTGGAAATATCGCTTGTGAAAGCTTATCATAATGATGAAAGTAAATACAAATTGTGGAGGGTCAAGTGCATCAATTTGGTTGGTTTGCATTAAAACATCTCTTTAAAAGGCCTCCAGGTGTGTCTAGGTGGACACACCCACTTGTGATGTCACTATGAAAACCATTCCTTCCCTGTGCCAAACGGCGTGTACCAGCTAATCACACCCACACCTGGAGCCATGACATGAGCCCTTTAAGCAAAGGCAATACGAAGCATTGGTGGATGTATTTAGAAAAGTAAGGACTTTTTTCCCAAATGTCTTCCACGGTTCAAAAACATTTTAAAGTAAATGCAACAGATAATGAATCCAACCCTGTAACCAAGGTGACTGGACACTCACTCGGGGAGCCGCCTGTACAATGTTAGGGTTGACCAACCCTCCGAGGGGCTGCTGCCCGCCGTGGTCCCCAGAGCGCCGTGGGGACTTCAAGAAAGAGTCAGTGCTTATTGCCTTTACAGCCTCATCCAGCCTGCAATCATTACACTTTGTCAGAGGAGAGTCTACCTGTCTTTCTTAATAATTGTATTTGTCCAGAAAAGCAGATAAATAATATAAATAAATCATGATCACAAAATCAAAAGAAAGATGGATGTCTATACTCACTTATTGTAGTACTGGCCAAAGTTCTCTCCCTCATCAAGAACTTGTCTACCAGCAAAGTCCAGGGTGATCTTCCTGTCTTTTCGCGAAGCATGGCGCAGTTCCCGTAGCTCCTCGTCCTGCTTCCTCAGCTTCTCCCGTTCACTTGGTGACAACCACTGGTTGGAATCGGTGGCAAAGTAGTCCGACTCATCGTCCAGGACCTGGGTTCTCCTCACACTGTAAACACATGAAAAACACATCAAGACCATGATGATGAACGAATGAACATAAACAATTTGATTCTTTGTAAAAGGTTTAACACCACCGTATCTTTACGATCCCCAACATGTTGTTTTAAATGTATGACAAAGGCATTGTAGCCAAGCCATTCTTCTGATTCTATAACCCCCACAATTGTTGCTATTACAGAAGAAAAATGGTGGTGATATTAATAGCACTATGGATTCCATAATACCTGTTCTTATCATACTCCAGAAGTTTGTCTTTATGTTGGAGCGCCTTTTCTAAGCCTGCGTTCATCCGAGCTTCCTGGTGTGGGAGATAATCTCTGTCTGAGGACTCTAAAAGACACAGCCCAGCACCATGAGACAAACATAAAGGAAAACATCAGCCCTTTAAAGTGTAATTCCGGCAAATATTTAACCCAGGGTCTTTTTCGGCATGAAAACACTTAAAATAAGCCCTCCAGACCCTTTTATCATTGATTAATGAGTATAGAGCTCCCCTGCAACAACACTGACAGCCAAAATGGATTCCAGGTTAAAAACAACAAAGTTGTTGAAGCTTTGTTTTATGTGTAGGGACCCTAGTCATGCTACTGCAGTGGTATTTTGCTATTTTGAGCAATATTTGTGGTTTAAAAAAATGCAGTTTTGAAGCGTTCGCTGTGCCCCTAGCCAATAGCATGGAGCCATTTGGGCTGTTAGCGTCGCTCCGGGCAAGCTCTATACTCATTGGTCAACCAAAAAAGTGTCAGGAGGGCTTATTTTACGTGTTTTCATGCCGAAAAGGACCCTGGGTTCAATTTTTGCTGGAATTACAATTTAAACTTTTTAGGTTTGTCCTCCTCAATTGAGCTCCTGCTTGTGTTTTCACCCACCCATGAGTTTCTTTCGCAATTTGAGGCTTTTGTTGGAGTCCCGCTGAAGAATCTCTTGCTCGTCTCTGGTGCACACCTTTATTTGTGGGTGAGTGAAGGTGTAATCAAATCAACTGTATTTAAATAAACAGAATAACATTCACAATAATACCATTACAATATAATATTGATATATCAATTTGGTGAAGTACATTTTGGGTACAAAAACAACAACAATACAATCATGTTGCTAATAAAAACCATGCATGGTGACTAGATTACTATTGTTATTACTTTTCTTTTCACTCTCTCGTTCTCCCACTAGGTTTCTCTAATTTTCTCTCTGCCTACCCCCGGGCCTCTCACTCACCAGGTTTCCACAGAAGAGACAAGGGCCTGAGCCCTCCTGCTCACACACGATGCGCCCGCAGCTGAGGCAGTTGTTGATGAGGTTGTGCTTCTGAGCAAGGCACTCGCAGCCATGGCGCCCCGGGAGCATGACGGTCAGCTTGCCCTCACCCTCTTTAGCGTAGAGATTGACAAACTTGTTCTTCTTCTTGGAGGAGGTTGTTAGGCTGCCTTCTTGGGCCTGTGGATGGAAGCAATGGCGGAGAGGAGAAGTGTCAGCAAGTGTTTGTATGTATTGAAGCTGGCAGCCTCCTTAAAACCATTTGCAGATAGATTGATATCTCTCTCCTCTGGAGCAGGCTAGATCTAATATATATACACACACACACACACACACACACACACACACACACACACACACACACACACACACACACACACACACACACACACACACACACACACACACACACACTTTGTATTTCAGTTAAGGAAAATACTTTGAATCAGATGTTGTATTTGAGTGTTGATAACTACAAAATAAGAAGAACTATTTCATTATAAAACTAGCACTTCTTAGTTATTATAGAATAGGGCCCTCAGGAACACGCCAAAACGTGACTTGGTGAATTGATGGATTAAAACGTCAGTGACTGGGTTTTACTAGTTGTACTTTCCTTGAACAGTGAACTATATAGTCCTTGCCATGTTCAAATCTCTTTCAACACATATGACTGACAGTGAAAAGGGCTTCTTAAGTAAGGATCAAAGCTACAACAACATTTTATGCGGCTATGGATGCAAACATTGTGAATGGACAATTCTTCCATTGTTGTGTCCCGTTGTTGTAATCCATTATTAATGTAGGTGAAACAATATTGTAATTTTTCAAGGAAGGATGATTTATATATGTGAGCTGTACTTACCTTTATGAGGTCAATGGGGGTCCTGACAGCCTCTGGTTCAGGTTCCGCTGGGCTCAAAGTTATGACCTCCTGCTTGTTCCGGCCCTTTCTCTTCTTTTTCTGAGAGTCTTTGGTTACGTCAAAAACATCTGGGCAAAAATAACTCGTGTCAGTACTAGTGTGTAGAACATAAAACGTGTCAGTGAATGTTAAATTGCCTTAATGTGAATAATCATTAAAACATTTAAATGTCAACGTTAGGTTAGTATTCATGGATACTACTAACCATCTCCCATTCCTGATTCCTTTGGAAGAAAATGAGCAGGGTTGTTGTCCGTGACGAGCCTCTGGGTCCTCTGCCATCGGATCAGGAGCTCATCAATAAAATGTCTCTTTCTCCCGTCTGTTCCTTGGAGCAGGTCTCCCACATATTCCTCTATCTCTTCCGCAGTCTCAATGTCTAAAATATATCTGAAAAGCACAATGATACGATTTATGGACGGTTGTAAACAATCAAAGTATTGCCAATGAGCTACACTGTATATATCAGTTCTGACAGCTAACACAATTAATCTAAAGTAGTATAAACATTTATAGTATGCAAGAAATCTTTAAATAGTGGGTAAGCTATTTACCTGACAGACAATACAGCTGTTTAAACTGAAGCGTTACCATTGCATATTTATAAAAACACGTTACTGCTGCTAACTAGCTAGCAGACAACAAGCAGCCAGCTTCTTATATTTCACTTACCGGACAATGTCGTCACATGCCTCAAGCCCGAACTTGTGGTGTAACTGGTCGACACACCAGCTAAGCAAAGCATCGGACATTTCAATAATCAGTAGAACCAAATGTAAAATATCTATATATTTCTTCACAACCGGCAAATGATACCACGTCGCAACACAAAAAGTCTTCCTGCCTAATCAGAGTAGTGATCGAAAGTTCCGCCCCGAACAGACACTCTCCCAAAATAAAACTGTAATAATAAAATTAAATATTCTGGAAAATATAAGATAATATATATGTATAGAATAAATATTAGACTTAATATTAAAACGTCCAATAAATACCTCAAATGTGCTAGTAATGTACGTTGGGGAATATGTACCTATTCCATATGGTCACTGGGTGGCAGCTCCACATTCTTAAGAAAGTTAGTTTCAGGTTTTTCTAGCATTTGCAGATATCCTGAATATGGTGAATATTGCTTTTGTCAGGCTATTGAATATAATGCTCAGTATTACTGAACAGATTTTGTTATCTCACTATTCACAGAAAATAGCGACGGTATTTTATTTTACATAATAAAAACGGAAACATTAAATGGGACATTTGTTGAAAAATGAAAAAATAAACCATACAAAGAAAGTCTTTACGAAGTTTAAAACGCATTATGTATTTGGTATTTTTAATCAGAAAAGATCTAACTTAAAATGATTATGCCTCAAGAAAATAAGTCCATAATGGGTGATGTTTCTTTAGTTAGTTAATTATTTATATGGTTATATTGTCTTTGATGAGATAATTACCATATTGGTAAAGCGATACATTCTTTATAGAGGCTATGTGAAGATATGCTCATGTGCTCACACAAACAAACACATTAATTAAATGTGCAACATATGACTCACTAAATTCAACATGAGCATTAAAAGGTTAGTACAGGACGATGGGTAATAATGGATGATGAAAACAACAACAACCAAATGTCTGCAATTCATTCTCCATACACAAAAACGTAATTGATAAGCAGTTTGTGTTCTGTATCTCTGTCTATAATACGTAACTGGATTGTGTTTTGTATTTCTGGATATAGGTAATGCAAAACTGAAATTTCATTTCGTATATATCATAGAGGATGTAGTTCTCATAGTAAATGATGCAATACAGAATTATACTTTATAGCATCATATTGTGGGCCTGGATACATGTTATACAGTTGACCCGTCTAAGACATACACTTGCTGGTAATCCATACATAATGATTATTAGACTGACTGGTATCCTACATCAAAAAAGGAAAGTTATCCATAACAATAAAAACATTTGATTGGTTTCACGATTGAATGTCTTGACCAGAAATCCCATTTTCAGAAACAGCCACTTCAGTTGAAGAACTCCTTAGAAATGGCCTCCACAAAGTTAGGCGCTGGCATGAGGAGGTCGAGGGTGCCGAGGAGGGTAAATAAATAGTAAGACGGTAGCGGTCTATGACAGACGCAGCAAACTTCCACTCGTTGCACAAAGGAAAAACCACTCGTTGCTCAGCATCTCCTCCTCGTCTTGGTCTCGGAAGCGCTTGCCGACGTAGTGCCCCCCCTTTCAGGATCTTTCCCCAAATCTTGCTCCAGGCTGCCCAGGAGGGACCTCTTGCCGACCTGGCCGGCGCCGCGTTCACAGCCCATCCCCGAGTCGGGGGGTGTGGTGGTGGTGGAGAGAGGCATGGTCTCCAGGCCCCTGAAGCCGATGTAGAGCGGGTTGCTGGTGGCCAGGTGGGAGGATGAGGAGCTGGCATTGAGGTCCACGCTGAACGGACTACTGCACGTGGTCTTGTTGTGGCGGCCCGGGTGCACCCTGGCCTCCCGGGGCGCTTCATACGCAGGAACCAGGCACACCAATTCAGCAGGACCACACAGGTCTGGGGAGGATCAGAATAAGTGTGTCTGTATGCTGATCTAAATTTGTCTGCATGCTGACCTCAATCTATGCTGAAGAGTTTACACTTTACAGCATAGAATAACCTCTAGGCTGTTAACTTGTTCTTATCATTAAGTACAAATGATTCAATTCTAAGTTTAAACTTTTCAAATTTCCACTTGCGTAATGTCACTTTCCTTCTGCAGCCAATTACTCCATTAAAAGAAAATTAATATCTGAACTACGAAATTCTCAAGTAAGTAAGTAAGTTGCTGAAGGGTGGTTGTCAGAAAGTAACTCACAAAAGACTGCCAGTAAGAACATTCATTATGTCTTATATATTTAAACATCGAATTTAATAAATGGAATAAGGGCTTTTTATTCGGTCTATTCTCTAGCATTTAGTTTCCATCACATTCATCTACCAGACATGATGGCATCTTTCTATAGCACAATAGGAGTGAACTTTACCTATTAAAGGGACTGAGTCGGAGGTGGCAGGCATGATCTCTGCCATGAGCAGCATGAAGACGGTGAGGGAGAGAGGAACCGTGATCCCTGAGAAAGATTGATCAAGAAGCAGTCATGCTCTCATAGTCCTTTGATGGCTGTTGAACTCATCACCATTGCCATGGAAACTGGTGTCGGGGAAAAGGCTTGAGCTGTTATGACTGGAGCAAATTAGTGGAACATAGACCACAGTGCTTGAAACAACACAACGCAAAGTTTCGAAATAGAAACTTCTCCTGCTCCTGATCAATCAGGAGCAGAATAATGAACATTACACATCCCTACCACAGCCCAACCTCAAGATAAAATAACAACATGCTGCTGCATACAGAAGAAACTTGTCGTTCCTGGGGATTTTGACCAATTTGTACTGTGCTACTTTGGTCTATGAATATTAATATGTCTTGTATATTTACATACAGGGCCGTAGCACCAAATCCTGGGCCCCTATACTATAGGTACTAATGGGCCCCCCTGCGCTAAGTTGTTGACGGGGGACGGGGGACGGGGGACGGGGGACGGGGGGGGGGGGGAGACGTGGCCGATAAGTAATTTATTTATTTATTTTTTTCATGGGCCCCCCCACTGCCTTTGGCCCCCCCACAAATGTCCCCTTTGTCCCCGCAGTCCATCGGCCCTATGTACATATAATATATAAATAAATAAATCAACCACTGTGCTCTATCAAGGAGGAGTAAGAGGAGAGGTTTGTTAAACGATTGCCAGTGGGGTGTACATCCTCCAAGGCCATGTTTATTATTCACCCGGCATCTGGCTGACAATGTCTCCGTGGGGTCTGTTGGATTACAAATTTGGTTTAACCTTGGGTAATGCTTCAAATTTGCTCCAAGCCACTTACCCATTTTTGCATCTTGCCTCCAGGCATTGTTGCTATGACTGAAAGCCCAACGATGACCATGGTGGTGGCAAAAATACTCAGCTACAAAATGGAGGGAGATAAGAGTATGAGAGTATATTAGACCTCCGTAGGGTCTGTTGGATTTATCAAATCATAAAAAAATATTAATCATTCATGACAACACACATCCACAAAAACACACACACACACACACACACACACACACACACACACACACACACACACACACACACACACACACACACACACACACACACACACAGATGACATGCAGACACAGGTGTGCACAAACACACCAAGATGTGCACACACGTATACAGACAGACAGACAGACAGACAGACAGATGCATGCACACACACACGTGCACACACACAAACACACAAATATGTGCACACAAACACACACAGACAGACAGACAGACAGACAGACAGACAGATGCGTGCACATATACACACACAGAGATGCATGCACCCAAACCCACACATGGTGTTTACCCAGGGAGATCTTCTCGCCGGAGGCTGAGGGCACCAGGAAGACCAGCGATGCCAGCGTGGAGATGGGCACGCAGGGGATGAGCAGGTTCAAGCTGTAGTAGAGCGTGCTCCTCCCCATCACCACAGCGGAGGTTATGTCCAGGTAGGGCTCCTTGCAGCAGCCATAGAAACGCTCGCTCTTACGGCCCGAAATCTCTGGGGGGGTGGGGTGGTGGTGGTGCGACCAATGAACGACCAGTCAAGAGATATGTACGATATAATGTGTTGCTGACCCAGTTACAGCCAAACTGCCCCTGTGTCTAAAATACTTTATGTTGCATGATAATTAGCATATACTAATTATTCATTAATAATTCTACTCTATTAAAAGATATACATATACTAGTTTGTATATTTTTCTTATCTGTTTATTATCTGAAATTTTGAAAATACTGGATGGACTGGACTATGGCCTTATGCCGCCAAAGAAATGTAGAGGTAGAAATCAACCAGGTGGGGTGTGGTTGGAGTTCTTTGCGTATGTTATGTAAGGATTTCTCTATTAGCTGGACTCCCTCATAAACAAGATGGTTCCTCTAAAGGGGCTCTCCTTTTAATAATCTTGTTTCTTATAAGTTGTACATAATGGATGAATATTGATGTGGTCCAGGGCCTTGCCCTTTGATGTGGTATGGTGTTCTTGGTTATGGGTGGGGAGTGGGAGGTGGATCCACCCGAGCCTCACAACCTGGGCTGCTTGCCTGTGCTACATACTCTATTTACTGACCCATCAATGTTTCATCACCAACGATATTGGTATTAAATATCAGTAAAACCAATTACAAAATGTATGTGTTTTTGTGTGGCGAGTGGTGGATTTTTGATTATTTTTGTAGCCTGTGAATCTTTTTATCATGTTTAGCTTTTATATGAAATTGTGGGAAAAGTATACATTTTCAGGCTTTTATAAATGCGTCTGATTCTAGAGATTACTATTCTGAAAGAATTTTGAGTCCAGGTCAATCTGGTGAGGAGAAATAAGCCTAATTCATGATTTTTTACAATATTGCACCTTTGGGTGCAGTACCACAAATTTGGGTTTATGGGTAGAGGGGTTATTGGTAACTGTACCTGAACATTTCAAGAGTTTTTGACTTATGGTATAGGCTGCAGTATGACTTTTACAGAATTTTAGAAAAAAAAAAAACGTCACAGAAACAATAGGGGCCAAGCAGCTTTGCTGCTCGGACCCCTAAAAACATCCTTGGATATAATATATCAGGATGTTTTCAGTGGGTTTCCTACCAATGTGCATGTGGCCTGTATCTAAAATGACACCTTAGTGTGAGGAAAGATCATGCTGTGCAATGGTCCCAGCCCGGTGTTTATGTTGTTATATTGATGAGTGAGAAAATCGTACTGATGCTGGAAATTCAAATTAACCAATCTGCTAACGGTAGCGTGAATTTAAACACATAGATTGGCGAGGTTCCCAGTCCAGACTGTTTGTGTCTGTTTGCAAACGTTCGCAGTGAACGCAAAGCAAATGGAAAACGATTTGAAAATGTTTTCCCTTTGTTTGGTAATTTGACCGCACCTCTGATTGGAATGAATGAGACATCTGCGTCTTTGGCATAGGCTCATCGTCTGGATTTTCCGAACATCTCCCAATCCCTATTTTAACTGAATATGGTATCCAAAGCATCAGACTCCAGCCATTCAGGTGGGCCACTTCCCACCCACTCTCCATTGGAAATGTAGCCTGTGTCCGCGTCCATCATTTGCAGGTCCAGAAACCAGCCCCATAGGTCCAGGAGCCAAACTTCGGATCACATCTCTTGACATCGAAAGGGAAACAGCGAAAATCAATATAGAACGTGCTCTAGAAGATATCCAGCCTCAAAGGAGGCGCATAACAAATTAGTTCCTCTCTTGGATCCAAACATCCAGCTCCCTACTGAGCTCCACACAAGTATATTACCAAACCAGATGCATGATGGGTTAAATATGTATAATGTGGTACAGGTGGCGCCCTGTTTTCTTCCAACTCTTCCCTGACATTTGTGACATTTGTGGTTGAGAAGAAACAGAGAGACAGAGAGAGAGAGAGAGAGAGAGAGAGAGAGAGAGAGAGAGAGAGAGAGAGAGAGAGAGAGAGAGAGAGAGAGAGAGAGAGAGAGAGAGAGAGAGAGAGAGAAAAGCTTAAGAGTATTCAAGCCCAAGTATCAGGGGGGCAGATTGCACACACACACACACACACACACACACACACACACACACACACACACACACACACACACACACACACACACACACACACACACACACACACACACACACACACACACACACACTCACTCACACACACAAAAAGAAAATACAATGCAGAATCCAATATACCAATAAGATGAAAGTGGGGAAAGAAATCCTTTGGGAGAGACAATAAAAAATTATGCTTTGAGATATAGCCAGAAGGAGTATGTTTGCTAATCTCTGTCACTCTTTATCGGTCTTGTTCTACATCTCCACCACTCTCACACTCAAATTAAGGTCTATTCTATCCCCGACCCCAACCCCCCCAAAGCCAATCTATTGGACACATTCACAACATTCAACTCATGTAAAACCACCAATCTGGTCTGGTAACATGGTGGGGAGCCCAATTACTGATGGCTTCATGCTGCCAGTAGCTTCAATTGACTCTGCAATCTTTCATTGAAACAAAGGCAATCAATAGACAAGGAATCTAGTGATGAAGCAGTTTAGCCCTTTATCGATTGAGATGGCGAGCAAGGGAAGGGAATGCAAGAGAAGAAGCAAATGGAAGGTAAGTCATTCAAAAGAATAAGAGGCACAGTGTTCACTACTGGTGTCTGGATTACTGCTTCATTCATTGTATTCTTCATTCTTGTGTTTATTTAAATAACTACATCAAAAGCAAAGCAGCGTGTATCCCGGCCTCTAGTTGGTGAGTTTGTGTGTATTGTGTGCATGCATGCGTGTGTATGTTTGTGTGCGCACATGCCTGTTTACATGTGTGTTCATGTAAAGTTATGTGGGTGAAGGAGAGGTCAGGTCTCCTGTAGATGAGTTGCCATTAAAAAGACGAAGGATGCAATTGCCTTTGCTACACTGAAAGAGACAGCTGAGGAATATGAGCAGGAAGTGAGAGGATTGATCTCCTCCTATGGTTTTCATGCAACATACACAAATGGCAATATGTGCTTTAATTTTTACTGTCTAAAATGGAATTCGACCCAATTTGAATAAATAAATCTTTAACCTTGAATAACTTATACGATTCATTGGGGGATTTAGTTCCATTCATGGTGAATCAAAAATATGTGTTATGGTAATCGTGGAGGAGAAGTGAACGTGCCAGGTAGACAAAGCAAAGTACAACTACAATAACAAAGCTGAAGGAAAATTATGTACAACTTTTGGAAACACAATTTGTGTGTTCCCCAGTGACCTGACACCTGGCGAGTGATCTGGTGGATCTCCGCTTGGAATTCTCAAACTCTTTTTGATAGTGAGAGCTGGTGCAGTCGCTATAGCAACTGCAATTCCAGTTGGTAAACTGTCAATAACTATACAGAGGGAACTTGGTCTAGTTATGGTTGCACTATTAAAAAAACTGAATACAAATAGAGTAATTAGTATCTTAAGTTACCGTGAATAGAAGCCGATTTTCTGTTAGCAACTTCCAAATGTTGTGGCTAAAGCATAGCCTAAGCTCAGGGCTCTACTTGAGCTAGTGAACATAAAATGTCACCTTGAATGAGGAATCAAAAGATTTAGGCCCCAACCCCTTAACATCGGAAGAAATAGTATTGGAATAGAAAGAAGAAATTGTTTTGGTTTTTGAGTAAAATGATTGCTTAAACATAAAAACTTCTCTCTATGGATCCGGTGCCCGAAAAACACACTTTTCTTAAACCAGGTCCCAGGGTGGATTCAAATAAAACGGACCTATGCGGCTTCGTGATACGCCTCTTTCGCACTAAATGCGTCCGTCGACGGTTTGACCGAGGGCATGTCTGACGTATAGGGGACTAGTCTTTGTAGACGCAGCCTAGCCAATCAAATTGCTTCCTGCTACAAAGCCGATTTGTGGATAGAAATACAAAAGATGACGCAAACAGGTGGCTAAAAACAATCCTATTGATTCCACATTTCTTTAGAAAAATCAGTAGTCGCGTGGAGTGTATTTGTATAACTGCGATCTGATTGCCTGACGGATCTGTCGCTGCCTGAAAAGTTGAAATTTTCTCAAGTTTTTGATGCAGGTCACCGAGCCGAATGGACGGACAGACCCACAATGCATTTCGCGAGCGCCCCATGCCAATTAAATGAGATCCGTCGACGGACGGAGGTAGTCTATTAGCCCGAGAGAGGCTAGTCGCCACGCACATCAAGCCCTGCCTCCCACCATCATTCGACCCTCACCAGTTTGCCTACAGGGCAAACCGCTCCACTGAGGATGCTATTGCCATCGGCCACCACTCAACACTGAGCCACCTCGAACACTCAGGTAACTATGTAAGACTACTCTTCATAGATTTCAGCTCAGCCTTCAACACAATAATCCTGGACATTCTAATCAATAAACTCTGGACTTCCTGTGCGACAGACCAAAGCACGTTGGATTCGGCCCCAATCTCTCCTCCCCCTCACACTCAGCACTGGCTCTTCCAAGGGCTAAGCGCTGAGCCCACTTCTGTAAGCATTATATACATCTGATTGCTCCCCCTCTCACCCCTTCAAACCTCATTATAAATCATCTCAGGTGGAGATGAGACGCAGTATAGAGAAGAGGTCCAGCAGCTGTCTACATGGTGTGCCTCCAACAACCTGCTACTGAACACAAGAAAAACCAGGGAGATCATTATAGGCTTCAGACGCAACAGTCCAGCCCCTGTAACACTCCACCTGAACGGCAAATGCGTGGAGAGGGTTCAATCATACCTCAGAAGAAATCTCATGGCCCACAAACACAAAAGCAATAACAAAGAAGGCCCAGCAGCGACTACACTTCTTGAGAATTCTCATTAAAATCCACCTCGAACAGAAGCTGCTGGTGTCCTTCTAACAGAAGTCATTCATTAAAGCTTACTCACTTATTGAATCACGTATGCAGGGAGTACGGAGCAGACAGGAGGATTCTGCAGAGGGTCATAGGCAGAGCCCAGAAGATCGTAGGCTGCCCTCTGCCCTCCCTGGAAGAGATTGCTAACTGCCTAAATAGGAACAGATCCATCCTCAAAGACGCTGCCCACCCTGCTCACTACCTGTTTAACCTGCTTCCCTCTGGTAGGCGCTAGAGGTCGATGAAAGCACACACCACCAGACTAACAAACAGTTTTTACCCCTGGGCTAAAAGATCATTTAACCAACAGTAGTCAATACTGCCCACATCCCACATCTCCGTCCCCCCGGGATGAAGAATCACACTACCTCTGAACATTATTTTTCTAATAGGATGTAACCTGCTGCTATTTTAAACATTTGTGCATTTGTGTGCAGGAGGGTTTGTTTTGTCAGGGAGGGATGGGTAGATGTTAGACAGTCTTTGTCTGTGTCCCGCGTTGCATACCCTGTATGAATTTTAATTTTAATGATTTTTTTTATCATTATTGTGTAGTGCATTAGCATGCCCATTCCATCCTGACATCATTGCTCCAAAATATTTCAGGGTTTTGAGAAAACAGTTAATTTACAAAAGGTACTCTTAGTTCATCATAGAAGGGACAGTATTAAAGAAAATGAGATTCATTCTCCACTTCTTGTAAATCACTAAGTTCACAAAGTCTCTGTTCCTCTGGGATATTCTTAAGTCTGCCGACCTCAAGTGCCAGGGGAAGGATTCCCATTCTTAATGGGCAATCAAGGATCTCTGATTTCTTGGTAAATTTGTTTTAACATATAATTCTGTTTCATAATTATGCTTGATTTGTACATATGTCTGTAATTTCGGTTTTAACATTAAATCATTTATCCATTTTTCATTGAACCGGACAAGTAACTTTTTTCTAATTTTGTCTATGCTGCATGATAAATTATTTCTATAGATATACTGAAAATCAGCTTCTTCAACAACAGCATGAATCTCTGCGGCCCATGGAGGGTCCTGGACTTTATTCCAAAGGAAAACTTTCTTAATTATCCTGTCATCTGACATATTAATTAAACTATACCACAGTCTAATCATATCACACTTTCTTCTTATTGTACCAGGAATCCAACCCATGTCACCCTGAGCAGCCAAAGAGAGAACATATTTATGAATACCCAGAAAACAACCTATAGCTCTGTTTTGCATTGCATCTGAAATCCTTCTTTCTTTAAATCCCCATACCCCAGCAGCATATACACAATAGGGGAAACAGATGCATCATAAAAATTGAGAGTAAGTAGAATAACCAAGGTCTTTACATATTTCTTACTTGTTTACAACAGAACCGAAAGCTCTGCCAGCTGAATCCGCCAGGAGCTTAATTCCATTTTCACAATTCATAAATTCATCAAGTGGAAATCCTAAATATTTATAAACAGATGCATTTTCCATTGGCATATCAGAAAAAAGATTTCTCACCTCTTAGGACGCCTTTTTTTCTTACTATGCATTGTTTTCCCAGATTATAGATTTTTGAAGAAGAATTTTTTCATCACATTAAATAGATTAGGGTTCAAATTGACACTATAACATTCATGTGGGCTATGTGGGGTAGATAACAACCAATCCAGTCTCTTTTATCAGCTGTAATACGTTATAAAGGGAAAATATGACACATTGGAGTCCTTTTCCTCCTGCCAGAAAATTATCTCAAGCCCTCTCTTGGTACTGAAATGTTTTATTTGCCTTAAAATGAGTTGAGAACATTCATGAGTATCAAATGACATAGATTATATCCCATCCAGTGTCTATTACCAGCTGAAACACATTGACATGGGTAAATATAAGACATTTCAGTCGTTTCCCTCCTGCCAGAAAATGATCTGAAGCCGAATCTTGGTACTGAAATGTTTTATATGCCTTAAAATGAGTTGAGAACATTCATGAGTATGAAATGACATAGATTATATCCCATCCAGTGTCTATTACCAGCTGAAACACCTTCACATGGGCAAATATAAGACATTTCAGTCGTTTCCCTCCTGCCAGAAAATGATCTCAAGCCGAATCTTGGTACTGAAATGTTTTATATGCCTTAAAATGAGTTGAGAACATTCTTGAGTATCAAATTACATAGATTATATCCCATCCAGTGTCTATCACCAGCTGAAACACCTTCGCATGGGCAAATATAAGACATTTCAGACGTTTCCCTCCTGCCAGAAAATGATGTCAAGCCGAATCTTGTAGATAAAATGATATTTCTGCTCCAAACTGACACTATAACATTCCTGTGGGCTATATGGGGTAGATAAGAACAAATCCTGTCTCTTTTATCAGCTGTAATACGTTTTAAAGCGAAAATATGACACATTGGGGTCCTTTTCCTCCTGCCAGAAAATGATGATACTGAAAAGTTGTGTATGCTTTAAAATGTGTTCATAATAATCATGAGCATCACCTGGCAGAAAATGATCTGCAGCTGAATCTTTTAGTTAAAATGGTATAATATATACAGCTTTTTATTTCATCACACTAATAATCAGTTTTTGTAGGAATCCAAACTTTTGGTATAATTACAAGGAAAAATCTCTGAACTTTAGAAAATATTAAATACAGGGACAAGTGAAGCTCTCATGTGATTTGCTGAAAATGAGGAAGACATTTGATTGGCTAAATAGCTCCCTGTTAAAAAGAAATGTATTTGTTAATCAAACAATATCAAGGGAGTCTGATGAACCACTTATTAATGCAGAGTCCACACCACAGACAACACATTGTTGTCTTGTTCTGTCTTGTTTTTTTAGCCACTCCCTCCTTCGCTGTGAACTAATTTCCCCTCTTGGGACATTTAATAAAAAACCTTGAAGCCTGAACACGAGACATGCTTTCAAAATTGAAAATCAGTGGATTAGCACAATATCTTTTATTTTATAATAGCTCCCTTGTTTTTAAAGATAAACACCAAACCGATGTGTTCAGAAACTCACCTTGAAGATTTCACAGCTTCTTGCTTCCCTGTAAAACACTTTTTCAAGATTCTTAGACAGAATAATAACAGTGAGCGTAATTTACAAACTGTAGCAGGTCAGAGAGCGTGCGGAGACCACAGTTCGTCTTCCCTCACTGGGAGCTTCTTTATTGGATGGATATAAACACTGTAGGAGCCATTCCATTGAAAGAACTACAGGCGTCGCACTTTCGTTTTTCTTTCTGTTCGATGACGCAATCACTGCGTGTCCCGTGCCTATATATAGTAATTGAACGCAGGTGCGCGGCTCACAGGAGACGCCGACAGAAATCGTTTTCAACCGCTCGGTACCACGCCGCATCTATACACACACAATATGAAAAGATAGGAACGTTTGAGGCAAATAAGCAACGCCGTTTTATTTTGAACCGAAGGAATAGTGTAGGTGCATGCATCGTCTTTAAGTTATTAATTTGTTACTTTGAATGGCACGCACGCACCCACCGCAACCAGCCGATCTCCAAACAAACTGTAACAGTAAGTGATGCCGCAGCGCGTTGAAATCCGTCCCAAGGCGTCCGTAAGGCTTCAATAATTTGCATGCTTGAAAGCCGTGACAAACACAAATATAAGCAAACTCCCCATCACATGCCATTTATCCTGCTCCCTCCATGTTGGTGGATGGGGCATGGCCAGAGTAACGAATAAAATAAAATGTATAATTAATAATAATAATAATAATAATAATAATAATAATAACTTTCTTTGAAGAAGTTACTCTACAGTACTAATTGTTATTATCATTGTTCATTCTACAAACCAGAGCACTGCAGTATGGTTTTTGCCATGGTGATCCTCAGGTCCTTTCAAGTCCTTTAGGGATGTGGGTATTTCGATTCCCTGGGGGACAACGGGAAAAGCCTCCACCACGTCTGTAGCCATCTGTTTTATTATAGAAATACAAAGTAGAAATGTTAGGTGATAAAATTAAGGATGCCATTATTATTATGGCCTTCCTGCCTCTTAGTTTGATAGTGTAAAGTTAGGTCCATGTTCTACCAAGCTCATACTTTTGTTATGATGCTCAGAGGTCCAGCCAGACATCTGCCACTCAGCTACCCCTGCCTAGACACTTCACCATTTTGATCTTACCCCTGCTACAGCCCGTGCCAGCCATTTCCACTTCACTGCCCAGGATTTTTCTAACAATAAATCAGTTTAACTTCATCCATTTTTATTGTCTGTGTTCTGCACTCAGGACAACCCCATAGCAGTCATGTTTTTACAACAAACAAGCCTAAACAAACAAATGTTTTCATATTCAAACTATTTATCAGGGGATGAAGACATTACCTTCATGACGAAAACACCACAGTTACAACCATCCTTTTGAATGCTGTGTTCGATTGAGGCTTGCTGCCACTTTACATCCACCCAATCCGTCTTCTGATAGCAGTTCTGCCACATCCTGAAGAACTGGCTGTAGTGATGGTTGAAAGATTCAAAACATCGTGATTGTAATTTCAATTCAATGAGGGCCTACTTTGCTACAAACAAACAAAAAAACGATGTTACATTACATCATTCTTAATGTTAAATAAAAAATAACACAAAATTGCAAGAGATTCACAATTCTTTTTGTAGTTAACTGATAACATTTATTAAAAAGTAATCTACATTATTATTAGCGGACCCTACCGAAACCGTTCCGCAGCAACGCCTGACTCTTTCACCTCATCTTGACCCAAGGGATCCATGACAAACACTTTTTTGTTCAACTTGTTGAGATACTGCAAGGAGAAATTACATTTCATTAGAATTTCACTATTGGCAGATTATTATTATTGAGGATATATTTTGTAATATGTTCATTAAGGTTATTACCAGGAATTTCCAGTGGTTCTTTGCAACATTCATGAATCCTATGACTCCATCGTAGTAGTCAAAAATAAGCTGTAACAGCAATTATTAACAAACATATTTTAGAGAGATTTTCATCTTCTAAATGTTTAATAATGTTAGCTTTGATACAATTTTAGCATTTTTACCTTGCGTAATGAGTGATTGGCCATGGCAGACCGTGCTCCAAAGACTATGACTCCGGCAGAATAGTGGTTGAGGATACATATTCTTTTCCCTAACCCTTTCACATTCAGCATGGCTCTGAGGTAGCACTCAATTGTCTGAAAAAAATTATTACATTAGTAGTAATTTCTCAGACTGTACAAAATCTAAATGAATACAAATGTGATGGTTGCTGCGTAAAATAAAAGTTTACCTCGCCCAGCAGCCACTTGTGTGGTGCTAGAGAATTGAATTCACTCTGGCGAAGAATTAACTTGTCAGTCTTGTCAGGTGATTCAATGACTGCAATGACCACTTCACTGTTCTTTTTGAAGGAGGGCACAGTTGAGGTGGAGCGGGGAACAGTGGAGGGGAGCACAGTTGAGATGGAGCGGGGCACAGTTGAGATGGAGGGGGGCAGGCCCGGTTCCAGAACAGAATGCCTTGGGGTGCATCTGAGATTAAAGGGGGTGCACCAGTACTATAGGCCTACTAAAACCAGCTATCCAGCTTCAGTTCAGACTTCGATTTTTTACACACAGGCCTTTCCTACCATAGACAAGCACTTCTGCGTAGTTCTACTGACATGTTGGGACAACAAACAATTACTGCTTAAAAGATGGTATCATATCACGTCTTGTGATGTGGAGAACATTTCAGCTGCAACATTAGCTTATTGATATCTTAGATAGCTTTGAATATGAGATAGGTTTTTGATATGTGTGATGTGTGAGGTGTAAAAAAGAACAGAATTCTCTAAAAAAATATGTGACTGCAATTCAAAAATAACGTTTATTTTTTATAAATTGTGGCAGGATATTTGACATAACAAATAATTGTACATTGCCACTTAAAAATAAAACAGATTTTAGCTGAACAAGGAAAGAACACTTTCAGACTTTGAACTTTGAACAAAAAGTAATCAGTATAATAAAGTTAACACGATTGTAAATAAATACAATAAAAAGAAATATTGGTTCTCATGAACATAATACATTTAATACATGTATTGGATATCCAACGGATATCCAACGGATATATAACTGTTGCTGCCGAAGAAGTTCAACGTCACTACCTTGCGCACCATAGATATACTATATGGGTGCGTGCATTTTGCACACGACGCCGGCATGACACACGATGCCGGCCAGCGGCCAATCACAGCAGCGCTGATATAGAGCGACAACATTGCGACCTCGAGTGTGATATTGCTTTATACAACAGTTATACTAGTAAAATTTACTGTTAATAATAATAATTGACAATAGATTGTGATTTGTTTGGTACGGAAGAGGATTAGGGCCACACATGTAAAAAAAAATTAAGTTCTGACTTTATTCTCAGAATTCTGAGAAAAAAGTCAGAATTCTGACTTTAATCTCAGAATTCTGAGAATAAAGTCAGAATTCTGACATTAATCTCAGAATTCCGAGAAAAAAAGTCAGAATTCTGACTTTAATCTCAGAATTCTGACTTTTTTCTCAGAATTCTGAGATTAAAGTCAGAATTCTGACATTAATCTCAGAATTCTGAGAAAAAAGTCAGAATTCTGACTTTAAAGTCAGAACTACGGGTATTTGTAAGGACCAACTTCCGTGGGAGAGACACTTTGCTTTATGCAGTAGGAGGAAACCTATGGAAAGACAAGAAGGCCACAATCCGGCCCTAGAATGGCGCGGTAAAAGTGCAAAACCTGTGCGGTTTGGCAAGAATTCCGTACGGTTTTGAATGACTAATAGCCGCGGCTATTAGTCATTCACTCCGGCTATTAGTTATTAACTCCGGCTATTAGTTATTCACTCCGGCTATTAGGTATGCAGAACGAGCCCTCCCTCTTCTTAGCTTGACCACTAAGTTTGAAGGCTGTCTAACCAATCAGTGAAGAGAAATACCAGACTAAAGTAACGCATTGTCGAGACTAGAGCTGCAGTGCCTCCATGTTTCGCCGTAACATAAAGCTGTGTTGTCTTTACTAGTTTCACTACAATGTAATGACCACCATTAGCTAGTGGAAAATACATTTGTGTCTAGTACACTGATATATTTGTATATGTTAGGCTATATATTGAGATGGCAGTGTTCGAAATACCCGTCAATATTCGGGGATGCCCTCATCCCCAGATTGTTCTCGATATGCAGTAGCCAGCTAGGCCATAACATTACAATATTTCATGGATGCAAGCAAGCCAAGACAATAAATCTATATCTATAGCCTACATGACAACACACACACACACACACACACACACACACACACACACACACACACACACACACACACACACACACACACACACACACACACACACACACACACACACACACACACACACACACACGTTAAACACACTGGTATAGCAATAGGAGCCTGCATTGGCTAAAGTTGTTGGGATGCACGTTATTTTATAACAGGGAGGGGCAAAGTTGTGCATTACAATGCAAACACGACAATAATTGGCACAGTTCTTGCGCACTCAGAAGAACATGAACTGAATAAATGCCAGGTATATAGCATATCGGAGACAGGCACACAATCAGTGCATTTGCAAATAAGAGCTTGCAGTATGACCGTTCTTGTGACATTATTTAACCATCCATCTACAGCTAATACGATCAGACAGATACATCATTGATCACATATAAGCCAACAACAAGCCCAACATCGCCACGGCAGGTGCGCTCTCTCTCGCACATTCACACAATCACTCCAACTTCTCCAACTCCAAGGCAAAGCTGTTTCACTAAGACCACAAACAACCACAACTAACCAGCCTACATATCCACAACAATGCACAACAATCAGTTCTATACATTGCGTCTATCTTCTGTATGGCGCACATGGCTAATGTGCATACTTGCACAGGACTGTCGGCTCCGCTTGTCAAAAAAATAGAACGTATTTGTGAATAAATGCTTTGAATTCTGAATACTGGACTTGGTGAGCTTGGTGAGTTGGCTATGGGACGTGCACTTTTACCGCGCCATTCTAGGGCCGGATTGTGGCTTTCTTGGACTTCCATAGGTTTCCTCCTACTGCATAAAGCAAAGTGTCTCTCCCACGGAGGTTGGTCCTTACAGATACCCGTAGTTCTGACTTTAAAGTCAGAATTCTGACTTTTTTCTCAGAATTCTGAGATTAATGTCAGAATTCTGACTTTTTTCTCAGAATTCTGAGATTAAAGTCAGAATTCTGACTTTAATCTCAGAATTCTGAGATTAATGTCAGAATTCTGACTTTTTATCTCAGAATTCTGAGATTAAAGTCAGAATTCTGACTTTAATCTCAGAATTCTGAGATTAATGTCAGAATTCTGACTTTTTATCTCAGAATTCTGAGATTAATGTCAGAATTCTGAGATTAATGTCAGAATTCTGACTTTATTCTCAGAATTCTGAGATTAAAGTCAGTATTCTGACTTTTTTCTCAGAATTCTGAGAATAAAGTCAGAACTTAATTTTTTTTTACATGTGTGGCCCTAATCCTCTTCCGTAGTTTGGTATTTAATCATATAAACGAATGAAATTGCTTCCGGCAACAAAAATAGATCACCACTGAGCGGTCAGAGTGATGTTGGATGCTCATATCTCAACGGTATTTAATGGAAATTGTCACAAGTTTCATTACAATTTGTTTTGTGAGCAAGTATTTTATTATTTTTATCATATTTATCTAATTTTTTTTTTTTTTCAATTGAGGGTGCAAACATTTTTTTGGGGGGTGCAATGCATGCTTATGCACCCCCGTAGAACCGGGCCTGGAGGGGGGCACAGTGGAAGTGGAGGGGGGCACAGTGGAAGTGGAGGCGGGCACAGTGGAAGTGGAGGGGGGCACAGTGGAAGTGCAGGGGGGCACAGTTGAGATGGAGGGGGGCACAGTGGAGGTGGAGGGGGGCACAGTGGAAGTGGAGGGGGGCACAGTGGAAGTGCAGGGGGGGCACAGGGGAAGTGGAGGGGGGCACAGTGGAAGTGCAGGGGGGCACAGTGGAAGTGCAGGGGGGCACAGGGGAAGTGGAGGGGGGCACAGTGGAAGTGGAGGGGGGCACAGGGGAAGTGGGCACAATTGAGGTGGAGGGGGGCACAGGGGAAGTGGGCACAATTGAGGTGGAGGGGGGCACAGGGGAAGTGGGCACAGTTGAGGTGGAGGGGGGCACAGTGGAGGATGGAACAGCGCACTTATGTGGAACCCTAGGCTTCTCCTCTATGTACCGAGCTAGGTGATCAGAATTGATTTTGGGGAACACCACTCCCCGGCTGTCCACAAGATCAACATTTTTTCCCTGGATAGTGGAGATTATGTAAGGTCCAAGGAGTTGTGGATCCAATTTCCCCCCTTTCCTCTGCTGGCTCCTCACATTTAACCTCCACACTTTCATCCCTATCTTGAAGATGTTGGTGGCCTTCTCTTTATTTTTTAATTGTCTTTGTTTGAGGTCACTGTTTTTGATTGCATTTTGAAGGACGTCTCACAGCTTCAGTGCCTCTTCAGTGACCTCTTCCACAGACATGGTTTGTTCAACACTGCTGTCAACCTATAACATGATTCTGATTCTAGAAGCCTTGTAGTGTTTTGATATATCCTTTGTGTTCCTATCGCATTGAACTTGTTGTTTTTTCTTTTTTCTTCAAACATTACAACACAACACAATGTTTTTCATTATAGCAGAAATTTACAATTTTATGAATTCAAATAATTTTCAGGTGAAACTCACCCTGTATTCAGCAGGTACTTGACATGGGTACCTCGCCTCCCTGCCAAACATTAAAAAATATGGCGAAAATTTGGTAGTCAACTGGCGCTTGGTTCTTAAGCCGAACATGACAGCGTCCAAATGCTTGTCCCAATCTTGGGGTTTGTCCTTGACCAACTTAGACAGTGCTCTGGAAAAAAATTAGCATGTTTTTTAAGACATTAATTATTATTTTTTCGATTGCATAAAAACTAAAATCAAAAATGTCACACAATTATCAAAACCGTACACTCAAGGAGCAAAACAATGGCCCAGATTTGCAACTCTATAAGCACAATTATTTTCATTAAACTTTGTTTATTAGTGTTTATTAACGTTTATTCCCGTAAGTGCTGTCAGTTAAACGCGTTATTATCGGCGTTAACGCAAACCAATTTTAACAGAGTTAATTTTTTTATCGCGCGATTAACGCAATCTTTTTATTGATTAAAAAAATAATAATAATCTTTTGTTATCCAAAGTTGTTATCCATAAAAAAACATTTGCACAAGGCAAGCCGATGCACTTCTCCATGTTGATAAGAGCATTAAAATGAGAAAAATTAATGGGACAAAGAAATCAAGGGATATTTAGCCTATAAAAGATATTGCGATTAATCGCCATTACTCGCGATTAATCATGAGTTAACAATAAATATTGAATCGCTTGAAAATCTCCCTTTCAACTGAGTCCTTGCAAAGCAACCATTATGAAAATATAAATATTTGATCGTGAATATTCAAATATTCGTGGATGTTTGTTTCACAACAAAAATCCACGAGAGACACGTGTGGGAATGTCGACCCGAAAAACGTCGATGTCTTGTCACCTTAAAATACATATCTGTGTTAATACAGCGGACAATAGTCCTGTAGTGTTATTGACTAGTATGACTGATCACTTTGCTGCCGCACACACGTTTCGAGGCGATATAGCCTAGCTTTAACATTTCAGTACCAAGATTCGTCTTGAGATCATTTTCTGGCAGGAGGGAAACGACTGAAATGTCTTATATTTGCCCATGTGAAGGTGTTTCAGCTGGTAATAGACACTGGAGGAGATATAATCTATGTAATTTGATACTCATGAATGTTCTCAACTCAATTTAAGGCATATAAAACATTTCAGTACCAAGAATCGGCTTGAGATCATTTTCTGGCAGGAGGGAAACGACTGAAATGTCTTATATTTGCCCATGTGAAGGTGTTTCAGCTGGTAATAGACACTGGATGGGATATAATCTATGTAATTTGATATTCATGAATGTTCTCAACTCATTTTAAGACATATAAAACATTTCAGTACCAATATTCGGCTTCAGATCATTTTCTGGCAGGAGGGAAACGTCTGAAATGTCTTATATTTTCCCATGTGAAGGTGTTTCAGATGGTAATAGACATTGGATGGGATATAATCTATGTAATGTGTAATGTGATACTCATGAATGTTATCAACTCATTTTAAGGCATATAAAACATTTCAGTACCAAGATTCGGCTTCAGATAATTTTCTGGCAGGAGGGAAACGTCTGAAATGTCTTATATTTTCCCATGTGAAGGTGTTCCAGCTGGTAATAGACACTGGATGGGATATAATCTATGTAATGGGATACTCATGAATGTTATCAACTCATTTTAAGGCATATAAAACATTTCAGTACCAAGATTCGGCTTGAGATCATTTTCTGGCAGGAGGGAAACGCCTGAAATGTCTTATATTTGCCCATGTGAAGGTGTTTCAGCTGGTAATAGACACTGGATGAGATATAATCTATGTAATTTGATACTCATGAATGTTCTCAACTCATTTTAAGGCATATAAAACATTTCAGTACCAAGAGAGGGCTTGAGATAATTTTCTGGCAGGAGGAAAAGGTCTCCAATGTGTCATATTTTCGCTTTATAACGTATTACAGCTGACAAAAGAGACTGGATTTGTTCTTATCTACCCCACATAGCCCACATGAATGTCATAGTGTCAGTTTGAACCCTAATCTATTTAATGTGATAGGACCTACTCATGAATGTTTTCAATTCATTTTGAGAAGAAAAAAAAATCTTCTTCAAAAATCTATAATCTGGGAAAACAATGCATAGTAAGAAAATACATGTTTTATTGTATAAAATAGACACACAGAAATAATTACGATTACAGTGGTTTAGAAACATTAAGAAGGATAAGTGACTCACGGACAATAGTGCTATTGATAATAGTAGCCTATGACTGATCAGACGTCGATCCCCGTACAACGTCGATGACTTGTCACCTTAAAATACATATCTGTGTTAATACAGCGGACAATAGTCCTGTAGTGCTATTGACTAGTATGATTGATCTGACTTTGCTGCCGCACACACGTTTCGAGGCGATATAGCCTGGCTTTAACAGGCTGTGCTCGCTCCCGCGGCTGAAATCACTTTCTGGCAGCTGATCTCTTTTAGGCACAACAACGGCACTCATGGCTTAAATGTTCGACTGCTGCCGCTAGCGCAAAAAGAGATCCCGTGATTGGATGCACGTGATTGTAGGGGGCGGTGCCGGTACTGCAACACGGAAGTGAAAGATAACAACATTTAATGGTTCATATTTAATCGTCTACAAGGATAATACGTAAGCAAAGGTAGAATACGGTTACAACAATGCAAGCTACTCGAAAACGCCAAACCAATAATATCCAGACTTCAACGCAAAATAGGTATGTGCTTGCAGACAGTTTTTCCGAACAAACCATGTAATAGGGGAAGTTAGTAAGTCTTATTATCCGTATATCTCTATTTCTAAAATGTGTCAATTAAATTGATGATCAATAGACGAACCCTTTACGGGTCCACCATCACCCTCCTTAAACTAGCCCCTAACTGTCCTACCCATGTATTCAAGATTGACATCAATAACAATGAACGTAAACTTCATGAATTTGTAGGTTGAACTCAATTAGGTTATTTAATTCAATAAATAACCTAATAATACTGTGCGCGTCTATTTCAACATCTGGCAAGGGCACCATACCCGTTATGTTGGTCGTTGTCAATCCAGATGTTCTGTTTGCCAACCATACCATAGCAGCAGAATGCATGCATCACACAGTGGAATTGCATTGCACCCCCTTTTGGTTGGTTATCTGACCTACAGCAGCAAAGAGGGTCTACTACCCCACAGGAATCCCCCTGCAAAAGTTGTAGAGTCCAGAAACAAACCCTGGGATATTTCTTGAACCGGAAAGCTCACTAGTCTGTGCTATGCACACATATAAATATTGTCATTAAAAATTTCGGGTTGCGAATAAAAATGAATAACTTGACCACAGCGGGTAAAAGAAAAACACAATATTGAAACATGTGCGTTACTGTATTGGAAATATATATTGAAAATAAATTCAGTTGATAGGTGTTAGGACCCATAACAACCATTCAAAAGACAATTTATGTTTATGTTGGTTCGTATTATTGTCGCCAATGTTATTTATTTGAAAACGTTCAAATAGTGTAGTGTTTTTCTAGGTATTGAAAGTCACCTCACATTAAACACACAGGATAAAATCATATAATGGGTACCTGTAAGAATAAAAGACATTTAGGTCGTTTAACGAGTTGAATTTTGAAACGGAGGGAGGGGAGTGAAGGGAACGGTGCACGCAAGCTTGAAAAGCTGGGTTCTGATGGTCAGTTTGAATGATGGCAGGTTTCGAGCCTGTCGGGTGAGGTAGGGGAGGGCATGCAGAAAGAGGGTGTGGTCGCTGCAAAGGAACTGTCGCCCGAGGTCCGGTGCTTTGTCCTGATCATTTGTAGTGTAGGAGCGTCCAGATTTGAGGAATCGGTTAGGGGTTTGGTGGGGGAGAGGAGGAGAGGGGAGGGGCGAGTTTATTAATGGCTTTGTTGGTGGTGAATAGTATTTTAAAGGGAATCCTGTATTTAACCATTGGGCCAGTGCAGGTTTTGAAGAACGGGTGATGTGATCTCAGCAGCCAGTCGAGGTGAGTATGTGAGCAGCGTGGATCTGGACGTATTGAAATTTAGGTTTGTATTTGGTGAACCGCAGAGGATGCCGTCGCAATAATCAAGCCTGGGAAGTTATGCAGGCATGGATGAATGTTTCTGCAGCGGCAAAGGACCGGGGACACTAGAGGCAGGCAGTGATCCTAAGGTGGAAGAATGGTTCCTGGTTGACGAGAGGACGGAACAAGAGGCTGGGGTTCATGATTCCAAGGTTGCGGACCTGGGTTGAAGGGATCTCATTTAATATTAAGTGAGTAGGCCTGGCAAGTGTTTGTTAGGGAATTTGGGCAGAAGATGAGGATTCCATGTATTGTAGTTCGGTGGCATCATGATTGTACGTCTGTACGGTAGACGGTGAAGTTAGTGGCTGAGCTTATGGTCTTGGAGGGGAGGTAAAGGTGACGGTCCTCTGCATAGCAGTTGAAACTGAGGATCTGTCCAAGAGGATAGATATACAAGATGAAGAGAAGGGGACCAAGCACTGAACCAAGGGCGAAACCATGGGGAGGAGTGGAGGATTCGTAGTTGTTTACAGGGTGTATTGTCTGTCAGAGATAAGAGTTACACCAGAGGACGATGGCGAAGAATGCAACGTTGACAGATGTTTGAATTACTTGACACCGACGTGGAGAGGCACTTAGTCCAGGGTATAATGTGCATTTCACGATTACACCTGTTCCAAGAATTTCTAGGAGGGAAAAGTAATGGCTATACTTCCATTTAAGGAAGACTATTTTTAGTTTATTTGGGTTCGCCATTCCTTTTTCTTGTTGACTCACTTGTGTCGTTGTGTGTCCGACACCTCACCCATTCCTAATCATTAATGCGATTGTCAAGACCTCTGAAGAATAAGTACCGCCTCCGAGGCTCCTGGTTCCCTCTTTCAAATGTCTATGGGAAATAACACCTACACTCTGTAGGTGGCGAAGAAGTAAAAGCTGCGTCACGTTTTGAACTACACACTTTTTCCATCTAGTTTCCACTCTAGTTTTGGATGGTCTGTGCCATTAAAGTAGCATTAATAATCGTTTACTACTTAAACGGCACCTACAATCCAAAAACCCAGTCGAAACAAGACGGAAAAAGTTCTTCAGAGGAAGATCTGTAAAGAGAGATAGAGAGAGAGATCAGTTCTTCTGATGAAAAAACTGCTACAACTATAGTAACGTGCAGCATTTTTTGGAAGTAACAGTAACGGCGTTATAATGATGGAGGAATAATCTATTAGAATACTCGTTACTGATAAAAGTAACACCGTTATTTCCATCACTGATCAAGAGAGAGAGAGTGAGAGAAGCGAGTGAGAGAAGCTTGCAAAACTGAACATTAATCAGGCATATTTTATTTGTGTATGCCTATGTAGTTTTCTATTATTCGTGGGAGCTACAGGGAGAGTCTCGAGGATCTACCAGTCGTACGCGATCGACGGTTTGGCGACCACAGAGGATAAAAATGTATGATTCACAAAAGTTTACAATATAGAAAAGGACAACACAGAATGCTACTCAAACATTGGGACTTTTCTTTTCAGGTCAATTTAAACCTCTCGAAGCAATTTCACAGTGGCTGACACTGTCAAATGAACTGCATTATTCAAGACAACTGAACTACACAGAGTTGTGGTCAATGGGATGCAGAATAATATTGCCTGTTGCATTTTTGTTCACCACAGAAAATAATACTAATGCTAATAATAAAATATTTTGACAGAAAAATTGTTTCCAGAGAAAATGCGTCGTCAGAAAAGAGTCCAAAGTTCCATTTGGACCTATGGCTATGGCTTACCCTGGAGAACTGGATCTTAGACTTCGGAAGGCCTATTATCATGGTAAAATATAAAACATACTGCCATGTCTTATCGCCATGATAACGCTTTTGTGTTTCTTCCCCTTATATTACTTCGTTAACATAAATGTTATGTCGTAGATTGTCCTTCCACTAGAATGGTTTCCCCTGAACAAGCCCAGTGCTGGAGACTACTTCCACATGGCCTACAATGTAATCACTCCCATCCTCTTGCTTAAGGTATGTCCTTTCACTATTATACGCAGTCCTTCTACACAACATATAACAAACCATAAATAAAACATCCAACATTCATCCAGTGATTTACAGATTTGAAACCCTGCCAGCACGGCTTTGGATCTCTTGTTAAACTGGACCACAATAACATACTGGTGTTTGTTCAGCTGGTGGAGCGCAGTCCTAAGGTGCTGTCTCGTTCGGCGGTCTACCTCTGCATCATCACACTCGTCATGGGGGCCAGCATCCACCTTGTGGGGGACTCCATCAACCACAGGCTGCTCCTGAGTGGGTATCAGCTCCACCTGTCCGTCAGGGAGAACCCAATCATCAAAGACCTGAAGCCTGCATCACTGGTATGCCGCCTCTCCTTTTCATGAAACTGTTGATTGCTCTGCTCAGTCGGAAACGATGCAGCTTTTATTTGTACAGTGATGGAACCCAGAACCAAAGAGTGAAAAAAATAAATTATAGGAATGAAGAAGGAAGCAAGGAAAACATAGATGTACTAAGAGTAAATTATGCTGCCGAAAAAAGTTTTTGCCAGTTCATGAGTTTATGGGATACAGCCAGGCACATGATAGATTGAAATCCTTGCCAGTGCATGAGGAGCCCAGATGTAGTACGAGTACATATCCCATAATCTCTTGAAAAGCTTGATTGTCAAGTGGTTTACGCTTGTTACAAGGTGGAGAGATGATTCAAAACATTGAGAAGAGTGCCATTGCAACCCTAGGTGGCACTATTGGATAAGACAGAGAAAATGGGCGATACCTAATTGACAACAGAAAATCTTCAGCTACTTACAGCTTATTGATTATTATTGTATTTGTTTTCGAATTGATTGCCACTTGGCTGTCCATGCTGTTATGATTCAATCTAATTATTATAATTTTTCCCTAGATTGATTCATTTGAGCTACTGTACTACTATGACGAGCAGCTGGGACATTTAATGTGGTAGGTGATGTCTGACCATGATTCCATTGAAGAACACCACTGTCAGATGAAATTAGATGATTCATTCTGTAGAAATGGTACGGCTTTCCTTTCCAGTAATCCTAAATAAATACTCTGCTGTGGGCCGTTCATTTTAGACTCTGAAATAAGGCAGCAAATCAAAGACCATTATTTCAATCCGTTGTATAATTTCATCAAAGTACATACACATGCGTGTTCACGATGAGGAGAATCCTGCTATTACGGAGGTCTTAGTAGCAGTGACCGCATACCCCACCACATTCATATACCATTCAAGCCTAACCTCCATTCATTACGCTGATGAGAAGAACGTCTCTATAAACAACTTTGAATCTGTAATGATGAAACAAAGGATTGCAAAATCTAAAAGATTACACTTTAATATTTTGTTGCCCGAATGAAAGTCTCTTTGAGTTATAAAAGGGCTGTCACTATCCATTGTTCCATTTATTTTATAAGCAGCTTACAGTGCTTGAGGGCAGCTCAGACAATGCAGTGAATACCTTGTGGGAGTAGCCCTGCTAGGCTGTGATTCCCTTTTGTTACCATTGTCTCAATTAGCATGTTGGATATGCAAATTCGAGAATGTGCGCATAACCCGCTAAGGATATGATTTGTCTTGTTTCAAGCCAGTTAACACTACAAACTAATTACGGGTAATTGTTCTTTTGTTCTAAATTGGCATTTTTTCAACCTGAGACATTGGTTATAATATATATAACTGTGAAATGCAACAACCAAGAATATTTTATATCAGAGCTAGAGGCTGAAGTTAAGGCTAGATCAAGCCTCATTGTGATTTTGTTTAAGTTTGGCCAGTATTAAAACGCTTTCCAGATGATGGCCTTAAATGTGAACTCCATAAGTTGTAAATACTTTTAAAAAGTAAGAGCCAGGCTTTGTATAAGTCAAGTCTAGAGAGCAGAGTTAATCTTACATGTGTGCTTTGCGGGGGAGATTTTGTCATGCGTTAGGCAGCTTTGCCTTTTGAAATAGCTGTGCGAATTAAAAAAAACAACAGAAGTTTAACACTGATGAACGACCAACTGAACATCCTAAGATCATATTATGTTCACCTTAAATACATTGGCCGATCATAAAAAGAGGAGGAAGTGACATTTGAAAGATAAAGTAATAAAAAGGCTTTGCCGAGAAGGCTGGACATTCTGTATTGGACTTTAGCTCTTTGCTCTACTGTAGCTACAGAAGATAGTGTTATACTGTGGTCGACATTGGTTTCTTTGAATCTGGTGACAATTTTATAGAACAATATGAAAAAGATTTATAGGAATAAAGAAATGTATTCAATTTGGTGTTTTATAAAGGGGCATAAACAGCTATACTATATATATCATCGTTCAACAATGTAGTCTCTAATCAATCCAATATGTTTTCTAGGTATATTCCCTACTTTCTTATTTTCTTCCTCTATTTCACTGGATGTTTTACGAAAACCAAAGAACAAAACGTCATCCCCCTCTCTGGTTGGCTGTTACTGGGACCCAGTGCGCTGTACTATTGGTCAGTCTGATAATGTTTCATGCTTTCCACACTGTTATTTTTCAAGTTGAGTTTAGAAATAAATCTTCACCTGACAAAAGGACAGATATTATGTTCATGACGAACGGTATTGGCTGCAGGTCTTAGTTGAATAATCGAGTTCATGGCCTCATGTCTAATCCCCCTCCTTTTTATTGGTATGGGCTTGTTTGGATATCATCCTCCTATCAAATGGAATGGCCTTGATGTTTTGATATTGGCCTACACTAATACACAAAAACCTTATGGACATATCTTTACCGACGGGAATCAGCAGGTTCCTGATAATATAATGAAATATTGCCTATTCTATAAATATTGTGATACAATATGACGATTAGTTTTGAGAGATTCCATGTTTTGAGTGAACTGTCCTGACGATGCAAGTGCTGTGGAAACAAAGAATTGTGATACTTCCATGAATCGATAATGAATTATTTTTCACCATCCCTAATACAATACGTTTCTCTTTACCCACAACAGGTACTTGGTGACTGAAGGACAGATCTTTGAACTCTTTCTGCTCATATTCGTGGCCATGGTCGCCATGGTAATGCTGCAACAGCGTAAAGGCTTAAGGCCAGACATCAATGGGCTGTTTTTGTTGGGGAGTTTTACTGGTACCATGGTACTGGTTGTTGTCTGGGTGACCTATCTGTGGAACGACCCAGATTTACGAAAAAAGTATCCAGGACTCCTTTACGTCCCAGAACCCTGGTCTTACTACTCATTGCATGTCAAAGATAGCCACTGATGGTCAGTTTTACAGTTTAATTACTGGTGAAACTTTTAATCTCACCAATGTTTGGATAGGCATCCACACATTGAAGTGGTTACTGTACCCGCTTTGTGCTGTTCTTCGTTAACATTTTTAATGGACTCTAAATGGTCTTCTGTGCAGGCTTTTTATTGGTGTCAATCTCAATCAAAGTCGTGAAGCATAATGCTTGACAGGAAGATATTCTTTGAAGGGAGTGGCAAAGATAAAGATTCCACCAGGATATTGCTGCCCCCCCATTTGGTTTGAGATGTCTGGGGTTTTGAGAAGAGGTTGTGAAATTGAAAGTTCAGGGCTTCTCACCTGGATTTTTTTAAATCTTGTTAGATAAATAAATGTTGTCTCTTAAAATCAATTGACTGTTTTAATATTTGTAATACTAACATTTAACGAAGCAACGTCATCAGACACTGGAAATTTAGGCTAACAATTTAATCATAGTTTGTTTTTTGGTTAGAAAACAGTGAATATTGGGACAAGTTTGTTTGCCTATAAAGCTGTTGAACGATTTTTGTAACCGTTGTAAATAAATTCACGTTTCAGAATTCATTTATTTTCTTATTCTTTGCAGAGTGGTGGTGATTTTACGGTGGTAATTAGATTATGTAAAGTAGAAGCAAGTAGTTCTTATCGTGTTAATACAGCTTTAAGGGCAGAACGGAGAAGGGCTGTAAACTTTGGGTAGATCTCCGTTACCACAGCAACGGCTATTGAATTACACGACGGCATACAGCTAGTGGACTTTGGAGCACAGGTGGAGACAGGTGAGTCACGGTTCACTGTAAGGAAACGCAGCCTTCGGCAGCAAAAATGGTAAGAGGAATAGGTTGTTTCTATCAAAAGTTAATTGTTTTTATGCTCATGCAATTTAAATGAACACTTTCAATTTAAAACACTTACCGGTGAAATGATTAGGTCATCTTTACCCCCCCTCCTAGGCAAAATTTTTCACTCCAGCTCAAATCAATGGTAAGCCAGATATATTATTTTGCTCTAAATGTCCGACATCTGTGCTTTGAATGTCATTGTTTTTTGTTTCCTATCGGGACAATCATTTGGATGACTTTCATTCAAGGCTAGAAATTCATCCGTCATTCTTTCTCATCTGTAGAGTTCAAGGAATGTTTCTCGTTGTATGACAAGAAACAGAAGGGCAAGATTGAGGCCGGGGAACTTATCACAGTGATGCGCAGCCTCGGGACAAGCCCTACTTTCAGTGAAATCGACAGACATCTCCAAGTTCACAAAATTGGTAAAGGATTGGTGCCAAACATTACACAAGCGACAATTACTCATGTACTCCCTATATGACGAGGCAGACGTCCAAGCATAGAAGTGTTCAAAGGGGTTCATAAGAAACTTCAGTTGTGCTTCGTCCTGATTTAATCTAATGTAATACTGTAAATACCTGCCAGAAATAAAAACCCATACATTGATTGAATAAATAATATCATTCAACAATGAGAAATTGTTGGTGTCAGCAGCATGGAAATGTTTGACCTGGACCCTATAATGTATCTAACCTATGCAATGGCGCAGACTTTAATACTGAATCAAAGATTTTTAGACTGTGTATTGTGTTGTGTCCTTGCTTAGCTAAGCAGGGCGAGCTGGACTTCTCTACGTTCCTGACCATGATGCACAGACAGATGCAGCAGGAGGACCCTAAGACAGAGATCCTGGAGGCCTTGAAGATGGCCGACAAGCAGAATAAAGGCTACATCCAGGCGGCTGAGTTGCGGGCCAAACTCACCAAACTAGGAGAGAAACTCACAAACAAAGAAGGTGGGTGCCCCAGTATTGTTTAGCTTTAATTGTGTTCATTGTTTCGAGACTTGGGTAAAACAAACCCATGGAAAACCATCGATAATAGAGATGGGACAATTTTTTTTCTGTCTGCAGTAGCGCTGAATTGGTCATCAGCAAAATAAAAATCTCCCCCAATAGAAAGTTACAACGAAAGTCAACTTACTGATTGAACTCACACACTCATTGCCAAAAAGTTAGGACTTGTCTACACAATGAATGGGGCCATGTGGAGAATTTTGTTTGTGAAAGAGCTTTGGAAGTGAACTTAATGAATTGTATTCAAGATCAGATATTCATTTGGGGTTCTTCTATGCTCAGAGATAACCATTTGATTGTGGGAAATTGACGTTTAGAAGCAAGCCATTGCCGTGTTTTTAATGAAAGTCTATGCCATCCATGTTTATAGGCACAATCAGTTGTACTTAATTCATTTTATGTTTTATTTATCTTGCTTTTAGTGGATGATTTGTTCAAGGAAGCAAATGTCAAATCAAATGGAACGGTCAACTATGAAGAGTTCACCCGGATGATGACTCTTCCACCTGTTGACTACTGAGTTGAGTTCTGTTCTTGTGGAGCACAGGCTCCATGTTCCAGCTGTGAGTTTTACCATGTAACACAACTTGTATTAGATATCATGTGTAATATGATTTGCTTCATGACTTGTACCATGTAACACAGGGATCCAAACATCCAAAAGTTGCAATTATTTATAATCGAAAAAAATTGATAGTGGCATGTTAAAACAAGTTATGTGAATAAATGAAAAGTTCAATAAAAGTGAAACTGAGAGACAAGTCAAACTGCTGTATAATAATATGCATATGATTGTCGTTTTAATAAAACATTGAAATTATTCCATGCTTTATTACCAAACATTTCATTTTGCTTTATTAAGAGTTGTATAAACATGGCTAGTGCAATGCTGAAAAAAAAATTAAACATAACTGATAAAGAAACATTAACGTCACCCATTACTGCATGGCTTACCACACGGTAAGCCTTTTGTCTCACAGTATACTTCACCTGTTAATAAGCACTGTACAAGCCTTTTACATTGTCTTTACACCTCAGTGCAAGCCAAATGACTAGCTTCTATTAGAAAAAGTACAATAGAGAAAACGAAAAAAACATTTGAAGAGGCTATAGGTTACAGGCAAATTCAGGTTGAGTGAATGTGAATCTGCTTTGTAATGTTCTCTATTGTTTACTTTGGTAGAATCACCACAACTGTGAATTAAGATGAACCTGTACAAAATCTGGAAGCTCATTAGGACTATTTCTACTTAAAGGTCCCATGGCATTAACATTTCACTTTATGAGGTTCTCTAACATTAATATGAGTTCCCCTAGCCTGCCTATGGTTCCCCAGTATAGAAATGGCGTTAGGTGTAAAACGAGCACTAGGTATCCTGCTCCCGCCGATTTGGACATTTCCCTGAATGTCGTTATCCGGGGACATGTTAACTCCCCTTTCTCTGCTTTGGCCGCCCAGAGAATTTGGCCTGCCAATGAGACAATGAGCTACGACCGTGCGAGCGCCACATGTGTGTGTGCGTGGGGGAACACTGTAATGCAACACTTCTTTGTTATATGGATTACTGTTCTGCTGTTGGAGCATAACATGTCGGGTTCAGTGACGTATCTTGTATTTCCACAACGAGACTCGTAGTGGGGGTTATCTCAGCCATGGTTGAGAAGGAATTGGGGGAAAGGAACTTTGGCTTTGTCTCCCTGAAGTAACCTACATGAACCGCGACATGGAGGAGAAAGGGTTTGTTGCCCGCGATTGTCTCCCGCCGGAGCCTCACTGCCCTCTGCCGAGGCGGTGACACCTCGGCAACAATGCCTTCCTCCATTGTCAATGGTGAGACACAGATCTTGTTGTAGCGATTTTATAAAGGCTACATGTTCTACTTATATTATAACTAAATAATTTTATATTTATATAAATATTTATACCACGGTATGGAGGAATGCTCGATTCTGATTGGCTGCAGGGTGTGCATTAACTCCTGATATACGGACACCTGCTAAGTAGTTCCAGTCAAATTGTCTGTTCACCGTTCTCAATTAATGTGCGAGCTGGCGTATCGTATCAGCCCGTCTCAAAAATGACTAACCGTAGCAACAAGAACGCAGTCAAAGCCGACGGACTAGAATACCTCCCGTTGCCAAGTCGTAGCTAATGTCCGTCCTAATTAGTGGAGTAGTGAACCACGATCAGTTGCATATGATCCTTACGTGAGGGTAATGGTTGTTGCAGGAATTAGTCAAACCCTCAGGCGTTGCCAGGGAAACAAAGTTATGGCTTGTGAAAAACGTTATATTTGGATTGTATTGTGGTCTTAATTTATTTTCTTTGGCAAGTGACCGTGGTATAAGGGGGTAATGCCCTTCGAGGTGTCCATTATCAGGAATTAATGGACTTCGCGCTGCGCGTCGGACGGTTCACGCCTCCGCGGCGTCCATAATTCCTGATAATGGACACCTCGTCGGGCAATATCCCATACATATATAATAGATATTCCAATATCTAACTAATTCAATATTAAACCAATGCATTTCAATCTGGAGATTTCTTTCGACTTAAGACGGGGGGGGCGGGCTGCACAATGCAGTAGTAGTGGATTCGTCAAAACAATAATCAGAATGATCAGATCTTTGCAGCAGATCCCCTCACAAACTCAAACTAAACACGTCCCTTAAACCCAGTGTCACACCAGAATGTAGTATAACTACGTAATATGATATCCGCCGGTACTCCAGCGAAGGGGCCCAGACAGAGGGGCCCCGACGGAGGGGCCTCTGCAGAGGAGCCCCTGCAGAGGAGCCCCGGCGGGAGACAATCCGGGCAACTATCCCTTTCTCGTCCATGTTGCGGTTCAATGTGGACTTCAGGGAGTCAAAGCCAACGTTCCTTTCCCCCCATTCCTTCTCAACAATGGCCGAGATAACCCCCACTACGAGCCTCGTTGTGGAAGTACCGGGAGTCCACACACGGCAACAATCCCTTTCTCCTCCACGTCGCGGTTCAGTCTGTACTTCAGATTGATGGGGAAGAACCAGACCCAGTCGTTTGCGATTCATAATATCGTCTGGAGGCGCACACAGCTTTTGGCCGCGATGATAATATATATTCTATGATATAGATATCTATGTATAAAATGATATTATTTAGATATAGAGCTCCAGGACACCTGCCGGAGCACCCAGAGTGTTCAAGAATATTTACATAAGGCCAAAAGCTGTGTGCGCCTCGCCATTGCGATCCATCCACTGTAAACAGAGCGCATGGTACCGTGGCCACAAGCTGCACAGGGCCACACCCCCACCCTCCTCCTTGACCCGCCTCTAAAAAACGGTACGTTTGAAGGAAAGCTCAATGTGGGACTGGCTCGTAGAGGCTGTAATTTTGCACCAAGGCTGAAATTCTTGAATGTCTTCAAGTACTGTATTAGGGGCCCACTAATAGCTATATAAAAGCATTCATAAAATAGCATGCCATGGAATTTTTAAGGAAAAAATAAAGTTAGTTAGATCCACTAAAGGTGATTTATTTTGAGTTTTTCAAGACAGTTTTGAGAACTGTAAATTTGTGCAGAGAGAACCCTTTAATGTGTTTATAAAAGATCTGTGGCAAGTATATGGCAAAAGGCCTCACTCTCCATATTAGGCATGACATAAAATAACCACAAAAAAGTGTGTTTTTTGTCCAAATACCTGAGAAAAGATTTTGCATTATCTGTTAAAAAAAATGTTTTCATAATACTAAACTACTGATTGTCTATATTTTTACCAAATGTAAAAGTGTGTCAGATTTGTAGTGTATTTTCTACAAACTTTATCCTTTTCCCTAGTGGCTTCAAGGTCACAACAAATGCAGCTGCATACAAAAAAAAAATCATTCGGGTTCCAATCCTCAAATAGGCAGATATTGAACTCTAAGGTTATTGATGCTGTTTTTTTTTGTGCTCTTGTCATCATAGAAGCAGATTAATATTAAGTGTGAATTAACCACTGGCAACCACATGCATAATTGACCCATTTAGATGAATGTCAACATGTTAAATTATCATGTTGCTATTAAATATCAATCTCCAGTTGTTTCTAAGTTGTTAAATATTAATAACTCAGTAACACAAATCAACAACACAATTAAATTACTCAATATAATAAATGATAATTTACCTGTAGTTATTCACAATTAAGTGGGTTATTGGTGGGAACCAAGGTTACCCAATGATTGTTATGAATGAATGATGATTATTTGATGGACATGAAACAAAAAAATTGTGCTGATTGTAATTACCTCGTTTTAAAGAGCTCCATAAATAAAAAGTAAAATGACTAAATTAAACGTGTTGATTGAGTCGGCAATTTGATTTGAGGCTTTTGTAAAAACTGAGAACATAACGCATATTTTGGATAGTGACAGCGTTTTGATATTGTATTGTTATTCTTATATTTATTTTGTAATTGCTTCCGAATAATCAATATCCTATTAAGGTTGGACAGTTAGTAACAATTGAATAGTAAAAGACAAAAATATTCAAGTAGATGAAAGGCCAAACCAAGGCTTAGTACTCTTTAGCACCAAAATGGTATTATGCAGCACCATTTTTCCATTTCCATTTAGGAAAACCATGCAAAGAAAAAAACCTATAAGTCATTAAGTCAAACATATGGAGCCGCTTCTTGAAGGCTTCGAAAATACATTAGAGACATCTGTGGGCTGTGCCGTAAGACCTGTACCACATATTGTGTAGAACCACTTTGCTGAATAACCCAGGTTGAGTTGCTTACTCCAACTGCTCACTGCAATAATGAGATGGCTACATTAGTTCCAATGCTGTAATGCAGAAAATAGAGTCAAATATAATTATTTGAAATACCCAGAGAGCAAACCTTTCAAACGTCAATGCTGCGAAATACACAAACAACTGCATTCATGTCGTTTTTATGTAATCTGTCTCCACAGCTTGTTATTCCACTGTTAAGCATTGGTACAGAAAGCACCTGATTGGGCCCTTCGAGGCGACCATACACTACTATTCTTAAACAGGACTCACAAAAAGCCACGGAGTAAACATGGTACACAGTAATTGCACACCTATCACGTGTGCCTGAACAACTTCATGCCTAATGCATGAGGCTGTAGACGAAGCCTCGAGAGGTCTGGGGGTCAGAGAACAGATGGAGTCTGTGGAATTCAGCTTGGTGCTCCGGGAGACCCTAGTCCACGTGCTTTAACATCTTGCCTCAACGGTGAGACGTGCGGCCTTGGCCACGGGAACGCTGGCCACAGGTCCTGCAGCATTGTGCCTGTACAGTTGGCAGGCGACAACGGCCCAGCCAATGCAGAGTCTGGCAGAAACGGAAGGTCAGCTGATCGCCAAGACAGACTACACCTGATGTATAAAGAGACAAGAGAGAGAGCGAAAGAGGTTACATAACCCACTAACAGAACTGAACCTTAATGTACCGTACATATGCAGCCGTAAATATACATATGCAGAAATAGAGAGAAAGAGAGCGAGAGAGAGACATATCCCTGCAACACAAATAAATATACTTAAGAAAAAAAATGTAGACAGAATGGAACGAATAAAGAAAGAAAGAGCGAGAGCGAGACAGACAGGTAAATAGATATTCATTTCACACATGGTGAAAGACGGTGTCAGACGTTGAAACCTGTGATGAAACCAATTAGTGGTGATGAGTTGTTTGAGTCCCACAAAGCCCAGCCAGCCATGCTGCAGCCAGGGGCGGACTGGCCATCGGGAATACCGGGGACATCCCCGGTGGGCCGATGGCCGAAAATATAATTCCACCGGCCCATCACTTTCATGTACCGGCCCATCATCGCATCAGCCGAAATGATTAACACACCGGCACAAGCATAATTTTCTCCAAGAGCTATACCTATCTTAATCTGACTGACTGACTGACTGACTGACTGACTGACTGACTGAGTTTTACTCAGTCAGTCAGTACTGCTACTCGCAATCGGTCTTCACACTCATGGTGACTATTTTTCGATTTTTTTTTAAGTGTCTTCTAATATGTGTTTTACAGACTTCGGAAGTCCAAAGTAAGAAAAGATCTCCACCTTATTAATAAACACCTCTAAATTGGTTCTTACACAGCCGAAGTGTTCTCAACTGTGCGGATTGAGGTAGAGAATTTGGATTTGCATACATACACGCAACGCAGCACCCAGTTCTACGCATGCGCTCAACCCATGAGGCCCAGTGATGCTGGTGGCGATACGATACAACGACCTACGGTAAGCTTACTGATCATGAATTAAAACGTCTCTAAAATATGTTTGACTTAGGACCTATGTTCTATGGCAAAGTTCGTTTGCATTGTAAATACAAGACAAGTCTGTAGCTGTTGCTAGCCCTCAGCCTACTCTACTCTGAAACAGCCAGCCGTTAGCCTACACCAGGGGTACTCAAGTAGAAATGATGAGGGGCCACAAAAATTTTTTTCAGTGACTCAAGGGGCCGGTCGGTATACGTGTGACTGAGGCCGATATATGCTCAGTTTTAGACGTAACGCGTAAGCACGTAAGATACATAACCCCCCCTTGCGCGGTAAAATATCCCCCTTACTTGCTTAAGTGCGTCGGCCAAAATTCCTGACAATGCGACTGAAACACACCCTACGCAGCTCGCAAAGACTGTGATTGGCCAGCTAACCACATCCTTTCAGGAGTCTCACATTTCCGGTTTTACAGCATAATAGCGCCATTTTTAAAAGGCCGTGACAGAAGCGAATGAAGAATTTTGAAGAAGGAGAAGAAGAAAACACAAGAACGAATTATGATAATTATAAATATAAACAAGCCAGCGATTTCCACTTCCACGCCCACAGATTCGTTCGTTGCTCCCCCTACTGTTCTGGCGGAGAATCCCCTTGCAACACGCGCAATCCTTAAGGAACCTTAAAGGAACCGTAAATCAAAACTTGTCTAAAACAAGTCCCTTGTGTAAATTACGTGCTTACGTCTCTGCGTCTAAAACGACCCTAAATCGGCCTTGACTGCTGCTGAGATGGACTGTCTGCCTCGAGTTTGGGAGGGCTGGAGCGGTCTGTGGGCTGGAGTGCTATCTGTTTATCGTTGCAACCCCCAGCCTCGTATTGAGATCGCGGCGCGCGGTTTCAAAATAAGAGCGCCCAACACGATATTTTTTTTTTTTTTTTTTTTTTTTTTTTAATAATTAAAAAAACTTTTCAAAACAGCTCGAGGGCCATTAATAGACACCCCGCGGGCCACAAAAGGCCCGCGGGCCGCTACTTGAGTATGACTGGCCTACACTCTAATGTTGTGTTTGAGTGGTGGGCTAGCCGGCTAGCCCATTGGTGCGCGGTCCAGATACCGAATTATGATAGCCCTATACTCCGACAACAAGAAAGTCATTAGTTCGACAGCCCACCGCCCAGGATAGGGTGGTGTCATTTATGTGCCATGGTGTACTGTATGATGATGTTATGATGTTCATTTATGAAGACGTGAAAACAGTGGTAGCACTGGCGTGCGAAGTGCTGCAAGATGCGGCGGGAACCACACCACCTCCACCACAAAAAATGAATTCAGTTCACAATTTAGTGGGTACTACTCTTGATACAGTAGAGTAACATCTGATTCATCATTTATTCTCTTTTCTATTCTTTGTCTTCTATTTTTTGTCTTTCTCTTCTATTAAACGCAGGTACACACCCAGTCGGATGAACTCTACCCATTACTGTGATGGACGTGGAGTATACTTTTTTTGTTAATAAATAACACCTTTTGGAAGTGTATAATGCGTCCACTCTCACTGATTGCTATTAACTCATTGCATGGCTTAAGAGGTATGTGGAAAATAGTTGCACAGTTGGAGTCAGGCTTTTAGCTAGGATTTTTTGTACAGCACTTGATCGTTTTTAGGTAATATTGCAATTACACTGATTTATTTATATGTTTAGTAATTTAGTTCATAATAACAGTGAGTGTAACTGAAACTAGGTAACAAGGTCAAAATTCAAGTAACAACTTTAACAAAGTTAAAGTTGTCCCATTTCTTCTTATTTTTTAGTAGACTATAGGGCAGACGCCCTGCTAGCTAAAAGCCTGGTTGGTGTAGACATTCGAGAGACCAAAAAGACTGAAAAGGTGTGTTATCGAATTTAGTGGGCCGGTCTGGTTCAAAATGCCCGGGCCGATAATTTTGTCCCAGTCCGCCCCTGGCTGCAGCCACACAGCTGTGATTCATTAGGCCACTGCTGTATTTTTTTTTACAACAAATGTATATTTCAACAGTCGCTGACGATGACCCGGGGATAACAAATGAAGAGGTGGAAGTACAATAAGGCATCACTCTCTAGAGCGTCTGACATTCAAGCAAGGTTGTGTTATTTCTTGAAAAGAGAAAAAGGAAGAGATCAACAGCGCGTGGAGAATGGCTGGATAATTCTGTAGCCCGATAAAAGAGTTCAAAGTGTCTACTCTAGCCTGCTATTAGCCAGCTCTTCTCCTGACGGGCAGTATATGTGAACGACATATCCGGAAATGTTAATTACCTTATATGTGAATGAGGAGTAGAAAGTTGGCATTTCACACCATTTGAGTGGAAGTGTTGATGACGTTTGATGTTTCTGTCTACATTTGCATGTCGTTATGTGTCCACCTAAATGATAATCAGCCTGTTTCCTTTTGTTCGCTGAATGGTAGACAAAATATTTAATTGTTGGCACTGCTTTTGAGTCATTCGTGGTGAACGCTAAATGATATTTCTTATCGTAACCCTAAAAGTACAAATCATTCAATAAATTACAATAAATTAGTTCAGAGCTGCAAGCGCATATAGAAAAAGTTTTTTTAAATTATTATTATTTACAACAAGTAGCTGAACATTATAGGGTCCCGGCTTTCAACTCCCTGTTCTCTCAGTTAAACACAGAAATCACCTACATTTGTCCCAGTGTTTGTTATATGTGAAATGAAGCAGAAAAATACTTTCTCTTTATCCGGTAACGCAGTCGTTCGCGACGCCTTTCTTCTTCGTCGTTTCTTCTTGTTGTCCCTACGCATGCTCCGATCTTTCATTGATCAATGCCGATGTTGTCAATGCAACGGAATACATGATGCATCGCTGCAGCAACATTTAAGATGATCCTGATGAGTTTGCCAGTTCTGCCTCAATGCTTTCTGTGGTCAAACCAAAACAAACTAGAGCAAAAGCGGCTGCACTTATATGCCTCTTGCGAACCTTGACCCTACGTCATATCCCGACCCCCCTAAACCCCCCATTGATTCTATTGATTTGCACATTTCAGTCATTAAACCCCTAGAGACCCCTGAGGGATATGCTATTGAGTGCTTTCTTTGCAAAACCTGTTGCTTATTTATTGTCCAGATTAAGCTAGTTCATTACAAACAGGATAAATATTACTTAATTTTTTCCTGTTTGTCTTTATTGCACTGTGGTTCGGAAATCAACGTAATTTTGATTCCTCTGTTTGTCTGGCACATATTTTGAATTTTACAATAAAGCTGACTTTGACTTGAAAAAATGAGCCCCTCTAGAACTACTACACAGTGATATCCAAAACAAGCATGTCAGATAATTGCAGAGAACACACAAACATGACGCCTGCATGCACCAACGAGAAAAAGAATCAAAGCATCTTTATGCATATTCAACAATGGCTTCTGCTCTATTCACATTGAGCTATTTCTGCATCCCTGAATTATTACTACTAGACTAGTATGGTTGACAGTACAATCGATGAGTGGATTTGGTTTCACAAATGAGAAAAATACGACATCAATACTGATTATATTACTATTGTGTTTTTTGAGAATGTTGATTGATTGGTGTTGGAATGTGGATAGAATTTTGTTTCCTGTTTGTTACTGGAGTGAAGTGATATTTCTTGCCGAAACAAAAAACATTGACTGAGAACAATACATATTCTGTATAGATGGGCAAATGGATGAATGGACCAGAAACCTTGGTTGTTACAATACTCAATGTACTAGGCAAGAGCAAGGCAGAAGCAGCTCTGCCATACAAAAGATTTCTATTTTCTGCAGTGCGCAAGGAGCAGTTGTATCTGTCGCGTGGAAACCAACCATATGCACTGGCCACTTTTAAATATGACTCCCACCCTTGGGGTTGTGACTCAAGCAGCAGGAAGGATGAGGGCCTTATGGGAAAGCCTTGTGGGAGCAGAGAGAAAAGGTTTATACATAAGTCTCACAGACACACACACTCACAAACCCAAACACTCACACAAACAAACACATAAACTACAAGATTGACTATCCTTGAATGTCAATCGTCAACAAAACTTAAATTGGTCCTCGTTCCCTGCATTGTCTTTTTTTCCCTCTGACAACTGGAATACAAGTTAATTCAAATATCAGTACCTTGCAAACAATGACTGGGAGGGACCGGAAAAAGTAAGAAGACGTAAGACCATCAATTGTAACCCCCCCCCCCCCCCCCCCCCCCCCTTTGTTGTGAGGCTTACTTCCTCTGTTATGTTCATGTTAATAATAGTTGTTGGAATGCAATATGGCCCATCCGCTTTCGCTGCAACCACAAAGAGGTTTGGCCTAGGTTACATTTTGGGGATGTTTTGGTACATCCGTCAAATTGTTTTATCCTATGTATCAACAGGTTACAAACTAAATTATAAGATACATGGCTTCTGTACATTTGGGGAATTTCTTGAAGAAATGTATTAAATTATTCTTTGCAGACGGGAAATTCAAGAGCCACTTCATGTTTGTGCATGAATGGAAGTGCATGAAAGAATGCGTGCGGGGCCAAAAGGGTCAAAACTCTGAATACTTGCCTACAATGAGGCTTATGCTGTGTTTGCAATTGCGCACTTACGTAAGTGCACTTAATAAGTGCACTTCATTGTCCCTACAGTACACCTACTTATAGGCGCAGTATGTACTCATTGCTACAGTGCACTGTCAAAACAACTGGAAATGAATTTGCAGTTTGACGGTTCTTCTTCGGTGGTATTTTTTTTCTGCTTTATCATTTCCATAATTCTAATACCTATCAATATCAATCAATTTCTATCGAATTTATCTGTATTTGTTTTAGAGCTGTGTAGCACTAATCAACTCAAACTGTAAAATTGAAATTTTATTGTTTTTCTTAAAAAAGTAAGTGCAAGTATAGAAGTGCGCAATTTCAGACACAGCATTAGTTTTGACCCTTTTGGTCTTCCATACCATGTGTGCATGCAAGCATGCATGCCTGCAGGTTAATTTTAAGTAGCAGCAGGTAGCTGTGCTCCAGCCATAACTGCCTGTCTCTACTGGTGTTTTCCAGCTTGATTCCCGATCCCTACTGAAACCTCAGTCTGCATTAGATAGATACAGTGCCACAGCAGCTTTAAGACAGACATGACACCACACATTTCCTCATATAGCTTCCATACTTAATAAGTGGAAATACAATAAATAAATAAAAAAGTGCAAAGTTATTTTTGTGCATTGTAAAACCTTATGTCCGCCTTACAACCATTGTGCCAACGTATCCCATCCCAGCAGCACGGCTCCCGGAGCGGAAGCCAACAGGATGCTCAGTATCGGGGGACGTGGTAACAAGGCCTGAAATAGCACAGTAGACAGAGGAGCTTGCAGGAAACAAGAGGCAAAATCCATACGACTTAGCTGTTCTTTGGTGTTTATCCTGGAGCCCTTGTTGTTAAGCTTTGTTTGGACATCGTTACCAGGCTTTTCACTGCAAATGAAAAGGCCCAGAACCTCCAATGGGTTAACTGTTGACCACTTTTCACCGGATTCCTGAACATAAACTCTAACAGTGATATGTTTGGGATATTTTGGGATAATTACAAAATATTTATTTTATGATTTCCTAATCCATTTGGAGCACCATGTCTTTTGTATAAATCATCAGATTTATACACCACTGAGCAGCTTGCGGCCACGATACCATGCACTAATGTTTACAGTGGATGTATCGCAGCGGCTCTGATTCATAATATCATCCGGAGGCGAACACAGCTTTTGGCCGTGTTCTGTAATATATTCTAGTACACTCCGGGTGCTCCGGCGGGAATCCTGGAGCTCTATATCTAAATAATATAGTATAATATATAGATATCTTTATATTATAAAATATATTATCATGGCCAAAAGCTGTGTGCGCCTCCGGATGATATTATGAATCTCAAACGACTTTTTTAAGCCTTTATCAAGTCTACCCGTTCAGCCTTTTCTGATGCCCTCTTATGGACAGTCCAACATTCAGCGCCACCACCATCCATGATCCCATCACTTCTCCCATTTCTCTGCCCTCTTTCCTCGCCAACTAAAATCACAATTCCTTAAATTTCTCCCCTAATTAAGTTAAGCTACACATTAAACAATTTTCATGGCCGATTTGGGAACAAATTTGAAGTCGGGGCGATTCCAGAAGATTCACAGCTCAAGTCAGGCAGTCTGCCCTGTAATGTGTTCAGAAAATACATACTAAAATACAGTTTTTTGCCAGGATCCAGATTTAGTTAGACAAGTTATTTTATCAGGGCAAGTCTTTCATGACTGGGCTGTGTGTGCAGTAGAAAGACGCAAATCACTGGGGGAATTTTTAACAGCCAATGAAAAGTCTGTATTTGAAAGAAGGTCCCGGAGAAAAGCAGGAAGTTTGTGCATCGCACCAAAGCAACAGCATTGTGCATGATGCGAATACGGTAATATTAGGGACAAGTGAGCAGATGTGGACTTAACAGAAGGAGGTTGACACAATTTTCTTAGTTTCCTTTTACGGTTTATTTTATTGCAGATCACTGCAAAAATAACCGCAGTAGTAAACTCAATGATATCCACTTCGATTTATATACTTGAATGGTGTCAAAATATGGTTTTGACACCATTCAAGTATATGGTTTTGACCCCATTCTTGTCTTATCTTGTTCTTTAGCTGCGGGTTGCCTAAAAACTACAGTTATGAGTGTGTGCAGACGAGACTGGAAAATTTGTTATTAAATCTGACCTGTAACAATATGTTTATTGTGTATTCGGTCAACATTTTTAATTCACTTGTTTTTATTCAGTTTGGGTAGTCTGTATCTGCCTGCTAATCAGTCAGTCAGTGAGTGTGGTCAAGGTGATAGGTTTTCCTTCTGCTTATTTTAGTATTTTCTGTTTTGAGCTCTTCCCCTGTTCAGTTTGAAGTTGCCTTTTGATCAATTTTAAACATGCCTCAGAGTGACTGCATTTTGAACTTCAGCGTATCCAACAAATGTGTTTTTTTTCATTTCATCCCATGAATGTTTTACATTCACTGGACATGGGCTGGAATGTCCTTCAAGGGGAAAGGTTCTGTGTTTGAACCCCGATGGTCCTGCGTTTTAACTCCAATGGTCCCTGTCTACCTGTAGAACTCCATAAGCAAGATGAGTTGTCACTTTTTGGAAAAGAGGGTCTGCTAAATAACCAAAAAGGGAAAGGCACATTAGTTCGTTCTCTTTTCTGCTAGCGCACCATTGAGCTAATTGCTAGCCATGTAGCAATCAAGTCATGCAAGCAAGGAGTGGACTTTATGTCAGGTTTACAATAAATCTCATGCATGTACAACATAATATTTTGTCCAAAGGAGCACTTTGTTTTGTTTTGTCTTGTTTTTGTTTTATTTATTTCTTATTGCTTATGTTTATTTATTTTTACACAATGTCTTGTTTTTTAAATAATGTATGATGACTATATACTCTGTAAGGTGACCTTGGGTGTCTTGAAAGGCGCCTCTAAATTAAATGTATTATTATTTATTTATTTTATTATTTGTCAGCTATTAGTGAGAGAAATGAACTGTGACAATAACTTATGAGTTGTAACTTATGAGTTGACTGCGCCTGCCTCCTTATGGGAGGATGTTGTTTTGGTTGTTTAGTTTCAAAGACTGGCCTTCTTCTACACTCTTTCCAATTATTGAATCTTAAGCCATTGGATAGAGGGTGACCTGAAGCCAATACATTCGATTTCACAAAGGCTTGCGATTAACCCAGTAGGGGGTTAGTTATTCATTATCTTAGCAATGACCTCCGGTTTAGCATCACTTTAAGACTTGTCACATTACATTTGCACAGTGATTCCATGGGAATTATTCTTTGTATCCATTTTCAGAAGGAGCGTATAAAAGTAAATGTTTATTCATTATAAATGAGCAGTATTATACAAGTTCGTCATGTCCAAGTTAACTTTTTAATTCATACTACTAAACTGCATACATTTAAAAGACTTACAGCACCAAACCAGATCAATACAGAAATGTGAACAGAGGTTATAGAATATTATGTATACAGGCAGTATAAATGTATATGAATGAGATGCAAGTATGTAGTGTGCATGTAGAACCCAGTATTGATTGAAGTTCAAAGCCGAGATTATTTCTACAAAATAACTGTGGCATCAGGGTTGACCACTGGCTATGCTGGAGAGAAGCCTCAAAGCTAGCCCGAGGGCTTCATTTACCCTCTGTGCCATGTGGCTTTCATTCATCTGCAATACAAATTACACGGCTGCACTGTCTACGGTTTTTCTGATGTCTGGAAACCGCTTTAATGACAACCTCTTATTTTCTAGCTGTGAACACACAGGTAAAATGCAGAAGCCTTGTTTGTTTATTTTTCTTTGAAGAGTAGTTTGAGAACTAATTTAATGGTCTTGCCCTGTACAAACAAATGTAAAGAAGACTAAAGAGCACTATGCTCCAATGATCCCATAAGCCAGCCTTCCATGCTCCAACGATGAAGAAAATACACGGCTCAGGCTGTCATAGCACCCTATTCCCTAAGGCGAGAATAGAGTAATCGTATTTGACCCACCAGACCATAGCATGGTTGTTCAAAAACACACTCACCCACCCACACACACTGTTATGCACTTCATTATTTGACAGTTTGACAGACAGAGTAGGGTTGACCCCTCTTACAAACCTGGATATACGAGGCGTGTGCAGGTTCACCCCATGGGAAGAGGTTGATAGTTTTACAATTTCTGCAAATGAATACTTTTGTTTTTAGGCTGCAGCTTGATATTCACTGAGGGTCGCTTTAATAACAGGTACGAGCCTCAATTGAAATTGATCAAAACTGGAAGCATCCACAAATTCTTCAACAGGAATTGAGTGAGTGTTTGGATCCAAAATGTAATACAATCAATTAAAGTAAGATGAAATACTCATAGACAAAGGGTTTTACCCGCACCCGATCTATATTTTTTGTTGGTGGTTTTATTCAGCGTTTAAAAAAGAATTACGTCTTGCAAAATGCATATTTTCTGTTACGCAGACTCCAAACTTTTATGGTTAACACTACTTCTGTCACAAAGAGTTTCATGAATAAACAGAAATTAATAGTGCTAGTATTATCTATTATCAAGGGATTTCCCTTGGTTAACAGAGTAATATTCAGAATTCAATCAAAAACATTTTATTCTTCAGCTAGAACATCACTTTCATAATGTTCTTCATTCTTCTGAATAGAATACTCATCCCGGCCCAGACAGAAATGTCATCCATTTCATTCATATTGCAGTAAGGCAGATAGCTGGTTCTTTGTTAATAGATATAATGGCCATGTCTGTGAGGACTATGAAAGAATCTTTTGTGCAAGCGTATTCAACTGTGCTGGATCAATCCTGGTAGGGGATTTTCTCTTAGTAGCCACAAAAATGACTTGAAGGCAGTGCTGTTTGTCGTCAAACAAAGACAATTAACTAGGGTTTCTATGGTGATTAGGGAGTTCTTGAATGCTCAGCAAGGTTTTTGGCTCTAGCTGAGCAACTGTAACAAATAATTTACGCAAGGATCAATAAATCATATTCATCTGAATCTGAAGCTCCTCAGGCATGTTTTGAAAGGTAGAAAATAAAATGCTTTGAGTTGACGTCAATGCAAATACGAAAGCAAGAAATACATAAAGGCAGTAGGAAAATCCTTAAAAAAAAAATTAACTGTGCAAAAAGTTGCATTGGCATTCTGTCCAATGACGAAGTAATCCCTGTAAGAACATTTTTTTCAAGTGTAGGGCACGTCACCTACCAGAAGAGGCACTCTCGCACTCGTGCAAGTTACACTTCTTGGTGCTTTGGGGCATGGGCTGAGGCTCACACTGTGCCTGGTCCATTTCGTCCTCCATCTCTGCCCTTGTGTCAACGCACTTGATGAGGCGATGCTGCACTCCACCCCCACATAGCAAAGAGCACTGCAAAAACATGATGCCTTTAATAAGTAGACCTTCATCACAGACGGTAGGGGTTTCGTGTCTGGGTCAAACACACATCACTTAATTTATATAAAGGGCGGGAGAGAGAGAGAGAAAGGGAGAGGGGGAGAGAGAGAGATAGACCATCAGGAACCGGACCAGAACAGATCCGTGTCTCATGTCTTATATCTGAGACTGTGTGGTGACGAGGATTTCAATCAGGGATTGTAAATTAGGTTTCAGTTTTAAGATTGCTGGATAAGAAACGTTTGGCTCTCAAATCAAGAGTAGGAGCAAGGTGATTTTCTGTGTCCCTTTGAAATTACATAATGTGAGAAATGGCTGCCGGCTGAATATGATGAATCAAATTACAAAGCATCAAATAAGGTGAATATTGGTGTATATGAAATCTTCCAAATTAAATGTCACTTTTACGTTGAAGCTCAACCTTATTGATAATTTTCCCTGTTTTATGTTCAAATCAATGCTGGATGTCTTGATATGCTCCATATGCTGCTAGAGTCTATATAACAATATGAATGAATGACATTGGCAGTTTATGAGGAGTCATAGCCCTTCCCCCTAAATAGATGCAATGACTTATAAGTCTGAAGCTTATTCATGTCTTTGATCCTATTTTTTAATAATTTCCTGTGATTGACAGTCACTGGATTTATTAATTACTTATTTATTTAATTCTATTTAATTCCATCTCATTCTTTTATGACCAATTCACCCATACATAATATAAGCTATATAAATTGTATAAATATAATATAAGCTATATAAATATAATCTGTAGCGTCCTCAGAAAAAAATAACCTTTGTAAACCATTGAACCATCCCTTTGAACCATTATTCACAACCATGTACTGAGAGCCTTTTTGTGTGCGCCAAGCCAGCTGTCATCCGACAGAATTTCTGAATAATTGTCCTTAGTGATACAACTAAATTGTGTGTGTGTGTGTCTGTTTATGTGTGGCTAACCCCATAGAGTTTGGGAAAATATTAATTGGCTTAAAAGCTGCTAATCACTGCACAGAGATGACCACTGTCGTAAAATGATCTTTTTAGGTAGGCCCTAACATAGGCCTACTTTTATGGGTAATATGCACCTTGTATAGGAGAATGTGTTGGTTGAGTGTACTTGCTTATGCGTGTGCATGCATGAATGTGTGTGTGTTGAGACCTGCCTGCCTGCTGGTGTGTGTTTGTGTGTGCTTGTGTATGCGCGTGTGTTTGTGCATGTGTCCTATGCTGTTTACCTGTCCCCAGGATCCAGTCAGCCACTGTGCACAAGGCTGGCTGTTGCAGGACTGGATGTGAGCAAGCTTCAGGTCCTGGTCACACTGCCCCTCCTCTGGACACGTCACCATGCGCTGCTGTTCCCCCCCACCACAGACCTCTGAGCACTACCCCCCCCCCCCCCCACACACACACACAAACACACACACACACACACACACACACACTTAGACATGCTGCTAGAGTGCTAACACAACATGGTGTCCGGTAAGCACATATCTATGCAAATTGAACATGCTAGATACGCTTTCCTTTGAGAGCTTGATTGGAACCTAAATTACAATCTTTATGGCGAATGAGAAAATAAACGTTGCAATTCTTTCCACTGAGGTTTCATTGTAGGATCCACCCTAGTGTCAGTCATATCCATTCTTATTGGTCAAGGTTGGATTCAAATCATGGACTTCCTGCACAGCACTCATGCGGCTTTCAACCGTTAGGGGCAGGAATTATGTGTGATCCCTTTAAAGCCTGGCCAGCATTTGGGAGAGGCTGCGGTCTTGATAGGCAGACTTCAAACGAATGCATCCATTTTGAGTTACTGTGTATACTGCTATATCTCATATCTTTTAGCAATCTTAGACAGCCGAACCTTCGTCAACGTGATAACAAGTTATAACCGTTTATGCGTTGCAAATATGCATATATTTATAGCTTCACCATATTTGATTATCGTAAAAAGGGATGAAAACATACATTTAATTAAAAGCCTGCTCGAATAAATACGTCTTCAGTTGGTTCTTAAAAATGTCAACAGAGCATGAATATCTAATGTAACTGGGCCAGGTGTTCCACAGTCTTGGAGCTACAGTAAGCTCCCCATCTCTTTGTTGGCTACTTCAGGAACAGCCAAAATACCTAAGGCCTCTTGTTGGTTGATAAGGGGTTATCAAGTCTGAAATGTTTACTTTATTAGACAATATTATGTATTAGTATGCGGGTAAAAGGACCTTAAAATAAAGGGGGAGCCACTGCAGGAGCCTTAAACATGAGTAATGTGCTCTCTTTTCCCCATCTTGTTCAAAGTCTGGCAGTAGAGTTCAAAATCATCTGAAGGTTACTATCAACCAATGAAGAGGGCATAGAATTGTCAAACTTGCTAGTAATGCAAATTGTATCTTGGCATACTGTTTTGTAATAAACAGCCTTACTTTGGCAATATTTCTCAAGTAGACTTATAGACTTATCTTCCCTAGTTTAGTTTACGACCATGCCGTGGTACATAAAAGTAGCAGTCACATAATTAGTGTTATGAATGTTTTTTTATCCTATGATGATGCCTCTTTGAAAAAGGTCTATGAGCATTGAGTTGGGTCTTAACAAGTCATGACCCTTCCAGCAGAGAGGCGTGGTAGTCAGACCTCATTTGAAAATATGCCCTAGCTTGACTTCAATGCTTGTGCTTTGTATAAAGCAATCCAGCTGGATGTGTCACCAACAGCCAGTGCATCTCTCTGTTGCCATTGCAACAGCAGAATAAAAATGACACAAAAATCTAACTGAATTTCTTAAAAAAAAAAAAAGATCTTAACTTCTTGTCATCAAACCAAACCTCTCATATGTAGATTGACAAATAAATATCAATGATAACACTGCATTTCAACGCTTTCCCCTGAATGCTGAAGGAAGGTTATTCATTCAGCCACATTTGAATGTCAGAAGATTTATGCCAAATGTATATCCATATTGCCTTTTAGTCGCAGCAAGACTACAAACTTAATCCTCAGCGATTGGTTATTATTTCCCACATACCCAACATAACAAACAGAGCAACAGAGAAACACTCTGTTGTATATATTAGACCTATATTAGACCTTCAGTTTGAAGAAATCTTGCTCTTAAATCACATTTGAGATAACAAATAAAACACCCATCCATGCACTCACCCTCACTCACACCCACACACGACAACCTTGGGTGTCAGAATTGACATCAGATGTGTACAACATCTGATTTTAATGGTGCAGTTAATGGTGCAGTGTGTAGAATTTAGTGGCATCAAGCTGAACAGACATGGCAGAAATCTAATAATCATGAATATGTTTCAATTACTTTATAATCCCTTTAAAATAAGAATCGTTGTGTATTTGTTACTTTAGCCCTTTATATTTACATATGGAGCGGGCGGGGGTTGGGTTATGCTCATGGTAACGGCAGCTTTGAGTTACTATTTTTTTTGTACTGGCGTTGTGTCTGAGCATCATAGAATTAAGCAATAGATCACGCCAGGCTGTGGTATGTGCTCATTATACCACTGTTAAGGGGCGTTGTCCGGCCCCGACGCGCAGCGGAGGGCCGGCGACCCCCTTCACAGTGGTATAATGAGCACATGCCACTGACTGAAGTGGCATTTAAAAAATAGTAACTCAAAGCTGCCGTTACCATGAGCATAACCCAACCCCCGCCCGCTCCATATACCACTGTGAAGGGGGTCGCCGGCCCTCCGCTGCGCGTCGGGGCCGGACAACGCCCCTTAACAGTGGTATAATGAGCACATGCCACTGACTGAAGTGATCTATTGCTTTTATACAACGGTTACTGTTATGGCGAAACGAAAGTCATAGACACACTACATTTAAAAAGAAACCAAGAAAGTCAAAATAGCCGTTTTTATTAAAGAATACCAAAAAGTAGTCCCTCCTGGCTGCCGCTATGCATCGACGGTCGCTATGCAACACACTTTAGCGTCCCTCCGAGAGTAGGCTCCGATAGAGCGGTTCGCCGGCAATTTATCCTATGGAGCAGTTCACTCGCCGTGTGCCTAAGTTTTCGATAGTCTCTCCATCGCCTTGCTCACTCCCGGAGTAACAACATTTACGCCCTCTCCATCATCCAACATATGTTTTACTTTGTAACCGTTTCTACTTCCAGGCGCGGAGTGATATGCACACTTTCACAAAATGATCGGGCGTCATAGCAGTTATGTATACGCTCATTATACAACAGTTGGGAACCAATCAGATCGCTGGATTTAGGTCCCCCGTTGTATAAGTGGAATTATACTACAGGTCCAATAAGCTAAAGACATCAACATTAACTGTGTAAGTGTCCGCAAAGCTTAACCCTCTCTCAGATGTGGCCATCAATCAGATGTGGTTACAAATCAAATACACATTCAAACTAACATTTTCTTCTATACTATTGACTTTAATTTCTAAGAGCTTTACGGATGGTCAGCAATAGTTGTCATTTTCAAGAAGAAATGAGCAAGGACCCTGGCAGGGACGCATGCTGGTTGTGGGGGAGAAGTCCCGTTAACACATGCCAACACACTCCTGCCCACGATCTCGGATGCCTTGTGCGACACTACGCACAAGACAAGATGTCAGCGGATGACTCTCGGTTTAATCAATAGAAAGGTCAAAAAAGTGCACTGTTGTAACCCGGCCTTAAACAAAATATATTAAAACAAAATTCATACTGCTCTTCTGTGAGTTCCCTTTACCTTAAACCTGCTATTCAAATAATTTTGCTTGGATTGCTTTGATTGCTATTGCAGTGAAGTAAAGCACATGGACTACCATGAGCTTTTCTTCCCTCATTTCTTCCCATGCAGCTCAGAACAGGACATGACTCTAGGGATTGGGGCCTACCATCCAGAATGCTGTTTACTGCTCGTACGCCGTGCAGGCGGTGCCGACTCACCTGGCCCCAGGATGAGGTGTACCACTCCAGGCATGGCTGCACATTACAGGGCATGTGTGTGCGGGGCCTTTGGGAGATGGCCTGGCAGTGGAATGGCCGGAGAGGCCTGGGGTCGCGCATGTCGAAACACTGGACCTCTCGGAGGGTCACGCCTCCTCCACAGCTCGCAGAGCACTGGGGTTTATGAGACATTTCAGGATACATCGTTAAGGCAGAACAGGGTTCCACCATTACTGAACCCAAGTCCATTTGTTAATCATCTTACAATGGCCCTTGTTCTGAGATCTTTTAATCAAAACGTTTTTACCGGGAAGAAAATCAATAAGACAACCTTGAATAATTTTCCAATTTTCCTGCCCTACAAGCAAAACATCTTTAATGTTTCAATGCCTGCCTTCAACCCAAGCCAGGAACAGCATCTTGTGTATAAAATTAGTCTTCAAGGCGCAGTTAATAGTTATTTTAGTCATTGCAAACATGGGAAGGAGCTGCTGAACAGCCACTCCTAGATCCTTGGCAGTTTTACTGTTGTGCACTAAAATCACTTTAAAATTGCTGCACCTTACAGAGTCCTTTTATGGTCTCATTTATTTTGTGCATCTTATATACACAAAACTATATACAGTATATATTTATACAGCACCTTATTTCCTGTTGAGGTTGGCTGTCCTGTTCAATGTGTGCACCTGGATGGAAACTTGACATATGTGCAATTAAAGCTTCCAGATTCTGACATTTCGATCTGTGCCAAAGAGGCCAAAAACAGCTGACCTTGCTCCATTCCCCTGTCCTCCAGGCAGAGCAGGGGCGCAGGTAGCAACGCCTGGCGGGCGCCGGCCTCTTGGCTGGGTCACAATCCAAGTCTATACCCGTGCTGCAGGCCAGTCGTCTCCAGATAGCCCCAAGGCCACAGCTGGTGGAGCACTAGCAGAGAACCAGGGGAACACATCACAATTCATGCATCCAGCATAAAAACAAACAAAGACTCCAAGATACAAGTCGTAAACATCAAGCATCGGGACGACAATATATGCTTAGGGAATGACACTTGGAGTCACCTTTACTCCGAACATCTCAGGGTCTTATCACGATTGATGACAAAACGTCAAATGTTCTAATGTTTTTCATTCAAAGACAAAACAGAGAAAGAAAAAAGGGATAAGCAACACATAAAATAGAGTGATAGATAGAGCTGTGGTGTGCGTGTGTGCAGGCACGTGCACAGATAGACCCCAAGTGGTGCTCAAGCACCAGCCCTTGTGCCCTGGTTGAGAAAAAGTGCCCTTTTTTTTCTTGAGCCCAATTTTTTTTTTTTTTTTTTTTTTTGAGTGGGTGATGAGATTGACTCTTTGGAGTCATACTACAGGAAGAATGTGTACTACACATTTATTGATACCTTGACTTCAGAGCTCAACAGGAGATTCCATAGGAGCATCACTGGAAGTCCAACTGGCTCAATCATACGGTCCTTCCACTCTCTAACAGTGTGTGCCAACTGGACAAGCACCCCAAACCCAGAGGCAGAGGAAGCTGTCCATGTTCTTTGTGACTTCTATGAGGAAAATGAGGACCAGCTGAAGACAGAGGTAAAGGTGTTCCACTCCAGCTATCCCTCGAAGAACCTGCAAGAAATCCTTGCCATTGTGGAGGAGAACTCTGGCCAGCTCATCTTTCCAACATTTGTGAAGATGGTAAGGATCTATGCAACACTGCCAGTGACAACAGCTTCAGTGGAAAGATCCTTTTCAAAACTGAAGATTATAAAGAACAGGCTCAGGAGTCTCTGTGGGGAAGAAAGACTCTCTGACCTTCTCCTGCTTGCCATTGAGCAAGACATTGAAATAAATCACAGTGAAGTGATACAAATCTTCCAAGACATGGCACCAAGGAGGATGCTCCTGTGAAGATCCTTTTATTTATCCAGAGCAGAGTTTTGATAAGTTTTAAGTTAGAATATTGTTTGATTATTTAACATACTATTTGCTTATACAATATGGCCTTGTTTTGTCTGTTTATGCCTGTTATTCATTTATTTATTCAATTTGATCATTTGATCTAGTTTGTTAACACAAATAAATATATAAGTTGAAAACCTCCTGTGTTTTTTTTATTTATCATTATTATTTTTAATTTCATAAATAATTTTGGCGATGGGTGCCCTTTTTTTTTTTTTGAGCACCTGCCCCCCAAAATTTCTGTGCACGTGCCTGCGTATGTATATATACATACATACATACATACATACAAATATACAAATATACATACATACACACATACATACATACATACATACATACATACATACATACATACATACATACATACATACGTGTCTACTTAAATTTCACGACAGAATATATATTTATCGGGCCAAGTCTGTTGCCATAATAAAGGCAAATAGGGAACTAGGGAAACAATAAAGAATAGGACCACTCTGATTAGTCCGCGCCTCGACCACAGATATGTGTGGAATCCCGTGGAGTAAGGGTGGAACTTACTGAGCTCCAGTTGCCGACGACCCAGTAGGCAGCTGCGGTGGCCTGGTTGGAGGCCGGAATTGGGAGCTTTGTTGGCCCCGGAACGGACCCTGAGGAAAGGTCGGACAGAGCGGACCCAGCAGGTCCTTGGGACGGCAGGGTCATTGTTTCTGCCTGGGTGAGTGAAACAGAGGTGGCTGGGGTGATCTCTGGAGGTTGGGTTTCACTTTTGCCCCTCGGTATCTCCAGAGGTACATTCATCTCATTGTCGTCGCCGTATGAGGAGGACGGTTCAAGGTGGGTACGAAGAGGGCTCCCGTCTGGCGCGGTTCTTTCAATCAGTGTGGGCCGGGTTGGCAGTTCCTCTGTGGACCCTGGCCAGGTAGAATGTGTTAGCTTGGACAGTGCCGGAAGCAGAGGGCCTCCATTTGGTGGTAAGGGCGTTTCAATAACTGGTAAGGTGTCGGCAGAGGTCTCCTGGTGTCCTGAGATTGAATGAGCCGTAACAGACTCCTGAGAGGAAGGGTACGCAGTGACCTTAAAGGAACAGTTGGTGAGCCTGGGATTTGCCTGGCCAGTGGAGTTTGACTCCCGCAGACGTTTATCATAGTCTGTATACTGCGACATAACGGCAGTCGGGAAAGTTGCTGACAAATCAAACCAGCGACTAGCAGCTGTGGGGATTTCTGCCGCGCCCTTATCTGGTCCCTCTGGAGAAGCTGGTGCGCTTTCCGTTTGAAATCGAACAGCAATTTCTTCAGAGGTTGAAGGTAACGGTGGCTCCGTGTTATCATTCGCAACCTGTGAGTCATCAATGGTAGTTTCGTCAGAGGATTGATGTTCAAAATAATCAGCATCCTCAATCTCCTCAGCACTGGCCAGGGACCCATCCGTATAACCTTGAGTGGCAGTTACAGGTTTCAACGTCCCGGGCGTGTTCCCATCCTCCTCCGCATTAAGACCCCCTTTTGAATGTATAAATTCCTCTTGCGGTGTCTCTGACTGTGCAGGTTCCTGCTTGTTCACGTCGAATCCAGGTAAGGTGCTCGGATCTTCGGGACTGCCTCGCCTTACTTGCCACTCTTTCGGTGAATGTGGATGCCTGGTTGGAGATAGCGGCACTGGCGGCCTTGCAGTCATCGTAGAGACTGGCAAGAAGTAGTCATCCTCGGGAAAGACTATGTTTTCCAGATCTAGTGAAATCTTTTCAGGCGTGTCGCTTTGCTTCTCTTTAATGTTTCCCGTGTGACCCTGTGTTGTTTCAATAGTAGCGGCTGAGGTAGTTGTTGCCGGTTGCCTCCTTGCAATGTTTTCCTCTGTTGTGGGTTCCGGCACGTGTTCTTGCTGAATGGGTAAACTCTCCTGCTCCTCCGTTACACTGTTCTCAGTGTCAACAACGTCATACGCCAGGTCTTCGTGGAAATTAATAAAATTATAGTCATAGTAGAAATCGTCAACTTTTACGTTTTTCTCGATGGGTTGGTTGCCCTTATCAACGTGATGGCGTGGCGGGAACTCTGCCTCGATCACGTTGTCCAGCTCATTGTGGGCCCTGGGCTGAGCTCGGGTGCTGGGTGTTTGCTTTGGTGCACTATGACCAACTTCAGGTATGGAGTTGATCTCGTTTACCCCCTGATTGCTTGTCCATCCACTCCCGGACCAGTCGTCTTCTCTCCCAAAGTTGTCGGCAACGACTTGACAGTCCCGAACATGGCAGGAAGAGGTGACGGGGGGTCTCCTGTGTGAATCACAGGCCACACCCGTGTTCCAGGAACAGGTCACGTTACGCTGGTGCACGCCTGTGCCACACGTCAGCGAACACTGGAAACACAACAAAACATAAGGCGATGAGCAAAGGCAGTGCTGAAAACAGCATCCATTTATTGTATCTTTCTATCTTCAAATGAAATAATGCTGACAGAATAATGAAGACGAGGCTGGATGGATTATTTTCAGTTTACCTTTAACAGAAGAGAATATAAATAAATATGAAAATGATTCAGCGAGCAGAGTTTGACATATCCTGGTTACAAGCGATGAGTGAGATGAGGTATAAAGAGCGACAATTAACTCAAATGATTCCATTTCCTTCACATACACTTCCTCATTACTAGAGCTGGAACAAACCCTCACCAGGGGAACTAAGTGATATGGCAGCAGAGGTAACTTAATTTGGCCTTACGTCTGCCCAGCTGCCTGAGATCCAGTCTGCCGGGCAGGGGACGTGTGTGTTGCAGGAGGTGACAGACTCAGGCTTTGCCATGTGTTTGCACTCAGTGTGCTGCAACGCTTGGCGTTCCTCCAAATCCACTGCTTGGATGCAGAGCACTGTGCGTTTAGTCAAGCCTGACAGCCCGCAGCTTGACGAACACTTCTGCCACTCCCCCGCCCACCAGCTACGCATCGGGGAGAGAAACAGATATTCACTGAAGCAGAGAGAGAGAGAGAGAGAGAGAGAGAGAGAGAGAGAGAGAGAAGAGTGAAGAGTGGGGGAGAAAGAGAGAGGGGGGAGAGGAGAGAGGGAGGGGACAAGGGAGGGATGGAGAGAGATGGGGAAGAGAGGGAGAGAGAGCATGAGAGAGAGGTTGAGAAAGAGAGAAAGGGAAGAGAGAGAGAGGGGGGAGGTTGAGGAAGAGAGTGAGCAGGATAAAGAGGAAGAGGGGGACTGAAGGAGAGAGGAGGAAGAGGAGAGATGGAGGGATAAAGATCGATAGAGATGGCGATATAGAGAGCAAGACAGAGAGAGAGGAACAGAGAGTGATATATATACATAGAGAGAGAGATGAGAAATTTCAGAAAACCTGCAGAAAAACACATTTTCTATCTAAACGCTGCACATTATTCTTCCCTGCCAGCAAAACAGAGGGGTAGGAAAAGATGAAGTTATCGCGATGATCTATATATAAGAAAACTGTACTATAGTACTTAGCTGTGTAGCAACTGCAGTCGCTGCTATCATGGCTGTAACACAGGGAATTGGTTAGCCTAGTGATTGTTGTACTTGCACTTGGTTCTACGAACATCCTTTCTGTACCGACAGAGATATATTGATGCACTTCTTATGACAAATGTACTTATTGTAAGTCGCTTTGGATAAAAGCGTCTGCTAAATGCCCTAAATGTAAATGTAAAATGTAAGAAGACAATGTGATATCGTTCAAGGACTTAATCAAATCTTTTTTCGAGTGTCTCACACACACACACAGACACACACACACACTTTATGTTTGGGTGTTTTGTGATGTCAAGTACTACAGGTGGGGGTATTTCTGTTGCGGGCAAGGTTAACTCACGTAGGGGGGCACTGTTCTTTTTGGCATATGGTCTGTTCATCATCCGGCCGGATGATGGCGTCACAGAAGTGCTCCTCCACTATCCCTGAGGTCCTCTCCACACAATGGACGATCTGCCGCTGGACACCTGAAACACGCACGCACATAATTGTAAGGAGAGTACCAAACGTTTTAAAAAAAAAGTATTAACTTTCTTTTAACCAATGGGGTGATTGTATTACGGAATAAATTCATGGAAAATAAATTAGGGTTTTCATTGATCGACTCTGTTATTGCTTTGGCGAGTGCTGTAGTAATATCTTCTTGATGAGCAATGGCAGCAGGTTGCACACTTTCAACAGTCTGTGCCACAATAGCAGGTTGTACATGTCTGCATCACAAGATCCCATGGTTGCAATTGAATGCACTGCAATTGTGCATTTTATATATATATATATATATATATATATATGCACACACACACACACACACACACACACACACACACACACACACACACACACACACACACACACACACACACACACACACACACACACACACACACACACACACACACACACACACACACCTCTATGGCGGACTCTCTGTGGCTGCCATACATTGTGCAGCGTCAATAGATTCTAACAGAGCAACAGCAGGATGCCGGTGAGATATTTTCAGAAAAGTATCTCCTGTGAACTAACTCTCTCTCTCTCGCTCTCTCGAAGACATGGTGATGAGAATGAAGTTTAAAGGGGACTTATTATACCACCAGGTGTGAGTGTGATTAGCATACAAGCCGTTTCGAAAATTTTTCGAAACGGCTTGTAAGGCTAATCACACTCACACCTGGTGGTATAATAAGTCCCCTTTAAACTGGGAACACGATGGCAGCATGAGAAAGAGGCCAACAGGTGAACCACACCAAAGACAAATGAGAGAACACTGGGGGACTGGCATGGAAGACAGGCCTGCAGACTACATCATGAATCAAATATAAATGGGTCATCTTCAGCAAACAATTTTCTTTTGCATTTTAGAAGGAATTTCCAAATAATTTCTACAGCTCAAGCAGTACAGTTTTGTGATCCTCATCACAGCATCCCGCTCCTATCACAGGAATCTAGAATCAATATGTTCGGGGGTTGTTGAGAATAATGTGTTCATAAAACATGTCCATGCAATAAATATAGGATATATGCGTGCATATTACAGAGAATTAAATAATGACCGATAGATCGTAAACAAGTGCAAATTGATAGGATAATTTAATCTGAAAAATCGGATTGTTGTTTTGACGTAGAGGGTGCAGTGTAACCCCCGCCCCCTTTTCTGAAGTCGAAGAAAATCTCCAGATTGAAATGCATTGTTTTAAATGTTGCTCTGTGTAGCACGGAAAAGTCAGAGAAACGCTCCCATTCAAAATGCATGGGTTTACATTTCTTTCTGTGTAGCATGGAAGAAGTCGGACAATCGTGCTCTTGGACACGAATCAATCGATACATTTTAATGAGCACGAGCACGAAATCGCGTGATTTCAGGTTTTACAGTTAACATGTTATCTTACGCTATTTATTTTAATTAGCATGAACTTTGCTACTATTTGCAAAATGAAGTTTACATGAAAGTTTACAAATGCGTTTCATTTATGTCAAGCAATGGCTCATATGTGCATCAGTGGAAGCAACTGTTTCCGACATTAGTGCCTCTACTCTGTCGCTCCTTTAGTACAGACGAGTGAGCAAGCAGGAGTATTAAGAGAGCTGAAGGAGATGGGAGAAGGAATCATCCTCTCTGAGGACTGCAGGTCAAACATAGCATTCCGATGGCAACAAATAATATTCATAATACAATTGTCAATTTTCCCTGCCATAACAGATACTTTGGAACTCCTAAAAGGTAGGGGTGATACGGTACACGCATTTGTACCGAACCGTCACCGTACAGGCATTTGCTCACCATTGCTGTGAAAAAAAAAACGAGCTGTGCAAACCCAGCTCAAGGACACTATTTCAACAACCCCTGTCTGGGGATTCAGAAATGCAAATGCCATGACCAAGTTTATTGGTGTTTTCATGTTGCTGATCTACGGCCATCTCTGTTGTTGACAAACAAGCAGTTTTTTTTAATTTTCTTCTTAACTATGAAGCATACCGTACCGTGACTTAAAAACCGAGGTACGTACCGAACCGTGACTTCGTGTACCGTTACACCCCTACCCAAAGGTCACCCTCTCCTGGTTATTGTGCCAAACATGGGCCATAGACTCCGGTGGAAGACAGAGTTAACAAGGTTTAGGACCGTCAACTTTTCCTGGGGCCCGTTTCAGAAAGCAGGTTCAACAAACTCTAAGTTAAAACCTTAACTCTAGGTTGACCAACTCTGAGCTGTAAAACTCTGAATTTTCGGTTTCAGAACAGGTGATAACGCTTAGTCACTCAACTCTGAGTCAAGGTAACTCTGAGTGAAGCTCGTGCATGAGGATATAAAAAGCCCTTATCAATGGAACACAGATAACATGATTCACCATGGCAACAAGTACTAACAAGCCTCGATCCTCCTACTTCTCCCCAGCGGAGTTGCAAATCTTAATGACTGCATATGCAGAAAGCGAGCATATCTTTTTACTAAAAAGCAATACTATGGCAGCAGCCAAAAAGCGGGAGCTCGCGTGGAAAAAAATGGCTGACCGAGTCAGAGTATTTGAGAAAAAGAAAATGTTTTCTCTTGAATGTTCCACTTATTCAACAATTATATTCCATATGTGTGTTTGTGCGCACAGGTGCAACCCAACAGGCCCCAAACGGACTTGGCTGCAACTAAAAATGAAATATAAAAATGTAGTTCAAACAGATAAGGTATAATTTAAGTACAAGCAATTGTGATGTTGTTTAGCCTGCCCTCATTAAACAGCATTTAGTGGCTGCATTCAACATGTGATAGATATATTTAAGTAATTAGGGAAATCTGCTAAACAAAGAAAAATCCCAACACTGCCAGTATTTAATATTGTCTATATGAAAGCAACACCTAAATGCCTTTTATACATACAAGTCTCCAAATTTGTGTTTTCTGGTTATCTTAAAATTTGACCTCCATTATAGCCAACAGAAAAAAGGCAGAGTCAGTTAGAAATGATTGAAGCATATCATGTCTCTAACTGCTCTTCCATCTCGTGCATCAGCAGGGGGGTCAGGATTATTATCTGGATCATTGGGGGAAAGAGTAGGACATTGTTCTCCTCTAATAGTGGCAATGTTGTGGAGAACCAAACATGCCACTATAATGTCACAAGCCCTTTCCGGGGTGACCCTGAGCCTACGAAGGCACTGGAACCGGGCCTTGAGTATACCGATGGTCATCTCCATTCTGGCTCGTGTCCTGCAGTGAGCCAAGTTGTAGTGTTGCTGTGGGCAAGGGTCAGGGTCAGGGTAAGGGGTCAGCAGATAGCGCTGGCAGGGGTACCCTCTGTCTCCGAGTAGATAACCATCAAACTCTCCTATGATAATACAAGATACACTTTATTGTTTCAGTTGTAATAGGAGGAAACAAAATATTGATCATAGGATATAACTATATACTGGATATATAAACTATATATATAAACTCACCACGGGCAAATCTGGCACTCAGTGTAGACTCACAAAACATTCGTGAGTCATACACAGACCCAGGCCACTTTGCTTCCACATTATTTATCATGTGGGCTGCGTCACATATGATCTTCACAGTGGAGAACAGTAATTAGCTGTATAGTGAAGCATATTTCATTTGGAATGTTAAAGGCTACTATTTAGGCCTACCTGTACATTAATGCTGTGGACAGATTTCCTATTCACATACATACATCACATCTCCTTCATTTATTGAAGGAGCTATGATAGGAATGTGAGTGCCATCTATGCAGCCAATCACACCTGGAAACCCTAAAATATATCAAATTGACTGATTAGTGCTTCAAGTCTCAAAGCTTTATGACATGAATGAATTACTGCTTAGACTGATACCTGCAATTCTGTGGAACTCTTCTTTGAGAAGTCTGGTGGGTCTGTGACTTGGGAACACTACAAACGTGCATAGTAGCCGTTTCAGTGCAAGTGTCACATTTCGGACAGCCCGACAGACAGTTGCCTTGGACACATGCTCTGCATCACCGACGTTATACAAAAAACTGCCGTTGGCAAAAAAACGAAGTGCAATACAAAGAATTTGCTCGGAACTGAGAGCGTGTCCACGATGTGTCATGTGAGCGATGTGAGGGCTGAGAATATTGTTTATATAAATTATTGATGATGCAGAGAAACGGAAACGCTCAAACAGGTAGCTACTCATCAGGGAATGATAAAACATCCAAGTATCTGCGCCTCCACATCAACTGGCTCTTCAATAAAAGGACACGCCATGTCTGCCACTGCCTTCAGTCTGCAGGCTTCAACTTAAGAGCCGGAGAAACTCGGGGTTAGTTGAAGAAAACCTGCCAGCGAGCAGGTTAGGTTCACGGAGTATGTTGCCAGGGTAACTGACTCAGAGTAAAGCTGAACTGGCTTTGTGAAACTGAAAAACCAGAGTTTCCCTCATCTCAGGGTTAACTAACTCAGAGTTTTCACTAAACCTGCTCTCTGAAACGGGCCCCAGGTCTGCCTAGTATAAAAACATACACTGTTCTTAAGCTGTGCTTCTGTGTGATCTAATATCAGTGAGTAATGAGTAATGAGAGTAATGACGTTGTGCCGTCGTACCTCCCTACTCCTGCACTCCCCTCCTGCTCATGCCAACCCCTGGAGGGAGAAGCCAGAGAGAAGGAGTGGAACCAGGTACAGAATAATTGTAAAGTACAACATACAGACTAATGGAGCTTGTGTTGTTTCTATTTGGCAACACATAATTGGCATCATAATCAATATTCTCTATGTGTGTAGAGAATATTCTGGGGAAAATTGACAGTCCTAAAGGAATACTAGCAATGATGTTTACTGAAATATTTCTGCATGCAGGGTCAACCGCATCTGTGAAACTGGGGAGCATAGCTACTCCTTTGGGAAGGATGTTTTAAAATGTTCCCACAGCGTCACACCTAGACCCTGGAGCATTTTACTTTTTAATCTTCCGCTTTACACCACAGCGCACTAGGTAACTTTTCATTTCATGTACAGCAGGTCACGTCAGCCAAGCAGTAAACAGTAAAAAGAGTATCGATTTTGTGACTAATTACAATAAAAAAAACGCCGACCACAAATCGTGCAAAAATGCTATACTAGCCTAAATGATATTCACATGACACAAGACCGAAAACTATATGGGCCCCTATTTTAACAGTCTGAAACGCAAGTGAGAAGCGCCAAACGCAAGTAGCTTTGTGGGCGGTTCTATGGCGATGTTGCTATTATACCGGCCGATAAATGACTCTTGCGCCCGATTCAAATCTAAAAAGGGTTGCCCTGACGTAGCCTAATTACCCGTAGGTGTGGTTTGGGCGTAACGTGCAATAAACCAAGGAGAGGGCCATGTCCCATCCCCTTTAAGAGCCATGAGCGCATTTGAATCTGACGAGTTGATATTTTGACAGCGCGTTTGCAGTCTCCGATGAGACAGATGCATGACCACATGAATTTTGAACTTCAAATAGAATAGCGTTTTCTTCCACAACTGCAGAAATACTGAGTCCTCAAATAAATGTTGGCAAAGAAAACTTAACACACATGTGATATGCGGTAACTGTGGTTCTATTTAATGATATATGCAATACATTAACAAACATCGTTTCTTACGATGTTTGTTAATTGTATGCATTATCGTTATCGACTTGTGTTCCTAATATGCATGTGTCCCCCGGTTAATATACATTGCCATGGACTATATCATGCACTACATGTTTAGTTTGCGTGCATTTAACCAGATGGATGCACACACGCACGCCAGCATTCATTCATTCTTTTTAACACTCACTCGCGGTAAAAGAATGTTTTCTCACGATCAAATACTCATCAATCCTTAAAGTTATGGGCTTGTACACGAATTCTGTATTAAGAAAATATGTGTTTGCTGTACGGTGTGTGCAGATGCATTGATTTAAAAGTACAACTTATTACCGCTGTATCAGCTGTTCTTTTCCAAATAATTTACCAAGCATGTTAGAAGAATGCTAGGTAGATGAGAGCTGAAATAATCTACATCGATAACGTGTTAGTTATGACCATTCTAAAAAAAGTGACACTAAAAAAAATATTTTAAAAATCAATATATAGCTTTTTTTTAGCAACAAAAGAAAATGCATCTTTTAGTATTAGAGCGCCGATGACGTCACTGGCATGGTAGGACTAGGTCGTTGCTGCAGACACGCGAACGTCTTCTACACTAAACGGCGGAAAATAGTGATTTTATATGGCTGGTTACGCGTTTGAGCCTGTGAGGGACATGCCTGTAATGTCCGACTGCCAACCGGTGGAGAGGGATCAATTTCAGGCTCCAGCTCCACCTTCGGATCGTGTGGGTGTGACTGGTGTGCGTGTGGGTGCTGCCGGAGCATGGACACTGCCATTGAATCAGTCTGCTGCCGAGAGGTCCCGGTCAACCTTGACCATCTAATGGTAGGATTAGGTTGCATAACCATGCATAGGGCATTTCGGATGCTGTGCGGCGAGAGAGAGGTCTTGGAAGTGGCCATGCTCTCTAAGGGATGTCCGAGTGGAGACACTGGAGTGCCCAATGAATAGCAAGTAACAAGGCGAAAACTATCTTTCCCCCTCCGTTTTCCTTTGATGCGTTTCAGGAATATCTCCGTAAAGAAGGACTCATTGCGGAAACGCAACGAGCTGTACAAACATTGCAGTACCTACATATTCAAGGCGCTGGTTCTCCAAAAGAAAAGTGGAGCGCATCAAGCCTGCGATCATCCAGCCTGCGCGCCAGTGGCGTGCACAGGTTGACCCAACGTGGTGCTATAGCACCGGCCCTTTGCCCCCTGGCCCAATCAAGTGCCCTTTTGAAAATAGTAAAAAAAAAATCAGATTTTTATTTTTATTTTATTTTTAAAAGGTCCCATGGCATGCCACTAGGCGTGATTAGCCGCTACAAGCCGTTTTGGAAATCTGCCCCTTATGACATCACAGATGGGCGTCTCCACCTAGATGTGTAACAGATAGATGAGCAACTTTTGCTACAGTCCACTGGGTAGGCTGGTAGACTGATCTATCCACCAAAAAATGCTATTCCAGAAACAATGGTTTTATGAGAATGTGTGGCTGGAATACTCTCCCACTGCTAATTCAATCCAATGTTATAGTTGTCTGCTTTTCCTTTCTGAAGAAAAGTATACAAACAGAACAGCGTGGACAACTGATGGCATAAGAAAGTGGAACACTGCTCTTGAAAAAAATCAAGCAACACTCACAGAGATGCACATGACAAGCATGATGGACCACTTTCCAAAAAAAAAGACCTCCAGTCTGCAATTTATGTTTTAGATGTAAAGGTGGTGGAAGTTAGAGAGATAGAGAAATCCTGACAAGATTAATTGATTGTTATGGAGCTCCAGCAGCTGTCAGATACCCGATGGGCTTGCAGGGATAAAGCACAGAAAGACCTTCAGAGAAATCTGAAAGCTATTTTGAAGCTCCTTGATGACATCGGTGACAGCGACCCACCTAACCTGGCCAGAGGAGATGCTCAGATGTACAGAAATGCCATCAACTTCATGTTTATTCTCTGTCTGGAAATCGCCACTCCAGTGTTCGAAGTCACTGCTGTGGCATCAGAATCTCTGCAGGAAGAACACTTGCACCCCTCCACTGCCTACAAGGTAAATGATGGTGTGCTTCACACATTGCAAACAATGAGGTCTGAGGAGAAGTTTGGGGAAATATTTGGATGTGCATCAGAGAAGGCAGAGTCTCAACATCCCAGAACCTACCTAAGTCTCTGTGGGGAAGAACAGCTCTCTGACCTTCTCCTGCCTGCTATAGAAAAAGATACCAAGATCAATCATAGTGAGGTCATCAACATCTTTAAAGACATGGCACCGAGGAGGATGCTGCTTTAGAGAGTGGTAATGATCACTCTTCACTCCAAAATGACAATTAAAAAAAATCTCACACTGCTATAATAAGGCAGCCGGCAGTACCACATGCTGCATGCTTCATTCCCATGTGTTCTAATGTGCTTTTGAGTATGCTGCCTTTAGCTCGAGACCCTCAGCTCCACCTCTAGACTGTGCACACCTGGAGTCCTGCCGTTGTCTGCTGTCGCCTGCTGCCCGGTATCCCTGCCCGTCAACTGTTTAGCAGCTCTTTTGTTATTCTTTCTTTTGTGTTGAGCCAGGAAGCCTGCCATTATGTTTGTTCCCACTTTTCTCCTGATTCTGTGTTGCTAGGGCCGATTAGAACTCGTACTTTTCTTTAATTTCGAAAGTTGTCTTTTGTTTCTAGTCAGGGATAGGCTACGTTTTGTTTGTTGTTTATGCCCGTGGATCTCCCTGAATACAAGCGCTTCAGTTTGGCAATAAACACCCTTAACTTGGACTACATGACTCCTACTGTTTTTAACATGGTACTATGTTACTCCCCTTACCCCTAGCCCACTTAGGGGAAGTAACACCGCACAAAGTGCCCTTATTTTTCACTGAGCACCTGCCCCCCAAAATGTCTGTGCACACCACTGCTGCGCGCTGTATAAAAACATTTAGATTGAGCAGAAATACTTTTTAAACTACAGTTATTAATTAAATTGACCAAGGGGCTGTATTCAAAGCTACAAATATAATTTAAAAAAAACCTGTAACTTTCAACGCAACTCTAACGTCGCTTCAGGCGTCCACACGAATCCTAACAAAACTGCATAGGTCCGGTTTTATTTAAAAACCACCCTGGGACCATGGACCTATTAAAGAAAATGGTTTATTATCTGCCTAATAACATGGTTATTAAAGACATGGTTTCACAAAAAAATCGGCTCAAGTTAGATGCACTTTGGGAGATACACCCGCGGATGAGCATAGATGCGAGGCGGATTCACGAGTGTCACGTTTACTTCAGGTGGATGGTGGAGGTTTACTTTCTGGTGGATGTTGATGGATATTGCACAGATGGATATTGCACAGATACATCTTACTATGAAACTACTTCAAGTTTAACTCCATCTGCATCAGCAATCGGCTAGTCGGCAAACACCAGGGTGAGGAAAAGGGGACATTTGTGGAACTTCTGTTTACAGACCCACCGTGGTTTAATTAGCAGCTTGGAAACATAGATCTGTGATATCGTCGGAGTAATAGTTTATACACTTTATGGTCGGAGTGCTAGCTTGTGGAGATTAACATGACTGGGGCTATAGGAGGGTTAGTCCGCTTTAAGGCGGAGCTCAAAACATGAAAACATGAGCAAAGGAAGGGTTAAGGCGTCCTAGAATTGGTGTTGCATCCCACTCGCACGAATCAGGGACACTCATACCACATGCCACATATCACGTGATGTGCCGACTATATCAAAAGTGTCATCTGTAACTCCTACTACAACTCCACGAGTGGGCTCATGGGAGATGTAGGAGACGAGCGGCGGGGTGGTAATGACTTGGCCCACTGAAGCTTTGTCAAACACTCGTTCTTCAGGAATTACCAGATCGCTCTTGAGTGCATCATCATCAAGCCAAATGAAGGCTAACGCTGTAAGATCAAGGTAAGATCAAACCAGCCATGTATCAAGGGCTGGTTTCCTATTCAAAGGTAGCCTGTGGAAATGTATGATTACCCCAGCTGCTGTGGCCATATATAATTCATTACTGCAGCCAGGGGCAATGCAATAAGATGATGCCCCTGTAGACCTGGTTGTTTGCTTTTCCGTAGCCATTTCAGCGGGCCTCAGAGCCTGACTCATACCTGCTATGGCTGCTAGAGCCACAGAGTAGGAGTAGGTTACCATGCCAGTGACGTAGCTGATTGTTGAAATCCAACATGGCGGCGCCCTGTAACCCCTTCACCATCCAATTTAATCCCTTTTAGCAAGTTCAGCCATTTTTTGTTATTGTATCAATGAGAAGGCAGACAATACATCTGTTATATCAACTGAACTTCAAATTTCAGTTCAGTTCATCTTTGAAGTAGCATCTGAACAACATGCCACTGAATTTAAACCAGGTATTCCCTGGTTTGTGGCGGAATTGTTTTCTGAAACTGCAAAATAGCACCAGGGAACATTTGCGCCAGAACACGCCTCCTCCTCTCGCTGAGCCGCCCCTTGGGGTGCAAGGTCATTCCCTAATTTAGCCACGCGTGCCTGTGGAGGGAAAAGAACGCTCCGCGCCTGTGGCAAACTAGCAACGACACATGCGTCAGTTTAAAAAAGTCAATTGCGCTGGATGCAAGAAAGGGCCCTATATCTTGCACTGTAATCACGGACAAACACAGGGCATCATGAGGACAGCCAATCATTTTATCCTATCATATTTTAGACAACTGCAGCCGGCGGGCAAAACATCTGGCCAGGCTTTAGAATGCATGCCTGATAATGAGCTACTCCACATCTGCCTCTATTGACTCCTAGTATCGGCCTGCATCAAGTCAACCCTAGGTGCTGCCATTTAGGGTGACGTGTTGATTTGCCTGACCTACATTCGATTTTTTGGGATCTTCTGGTATTTTGATTGTATGATTTGATAGTAGCTCAACGTGTTACTGGCTGTGGATACAAGTGTCTGCTGAATGCACAAGATCAGATGGACACATTGCTATTCCAATCAATTCCCTCACTGTCACATCCTGCGGTTTCCCTCTGCCATGGCAACTCCTTTTGCTTACAAATACTGCTCAAATCGTACCTTCTCCATGTAAGATTACCTCCCCTTTCCACATTTGTTGTGGACTGAAAATACTTTGCCCTCTCCAACAATGGCAAGTCCCCTAGTCTTGGTTATTCTCAGTGGTGTAGTCTACGTGATACGCAGGTATACGCCGTATACCCACTAGGAACGCACCAGGATTTGCGTATACCCACTTAAAAATGTGCACGGATACGTATCAATCGTCTTGTGACAGATCTTTCACTTCTGTGTTTATTTTTCGCAAATACCGGTTGGGTATAACTGCAATAAAATACTTTAAGCAGGGGAAGTTATCTCCTACATTCACCATTCATAAAATTCCCCCTGCGCGCTTGCGCTCTGCCCTGTCTCTGTTACGAAGTGCGAAGCTGCCCCTGCATCTCTGCACGTTAGTTGGCGGGCCGAGCCAACTAATCTCGCGTGTGTGTATGTGTGTGTGTGTGCGCGCGTGCGCGCGTGCGCGCGTGCGTGCGTGCGTGTCCAGTCCTCCCATATTAATGTGTAAACCACATAATAAGTAGTCAACAGAAGACAATGTTTTAATCCCACTTTATATCTCCTTGTTACTTTTAGATGAGAACCCCCTGGCCAGCCTTTCAGACTGGGTGTCAGGCTGGGGAATTTAAAAACAGGCATCCTTGGTTAGAGTGGAGGGAAAAAAAGTTAGCTAAATGTCAGCCAACATACAGTTGGTATACACAATTGAAATTCATAATGTTAATCACTATTCAAATGAGAGTATATCTAATTCATGGTCATTTTTAAGGTGCAGTAATTTCACACTTTTACACAATTCAATTACTGTATGGTATGTTAGATAACAACAGTAAGAGCTCAAATTAGAGCAATTGAAAGAGTGAAACATTAGTCTCCTGTCATCTCCTTCTCATGCACTGGTTAGCCATGGTTGTAAACAGTTCATAAATTATTTTGAGTAGATTTTGTCCTTGTTTAGCATGTGCTATTGCTACTATCGATATACAAAGGACAACTTTTCATTTTTGTGTTCTATTTGTTCATACTGTTCATACATACAACTGATAAACCTACTCAGCTTTCCATGATTGTTGATAATCGTTAAGTCTACAACCCGCTTAAATCAGCGGGTTGTAGACCCCTGCGTTGGTGAGTGTGGTGCGACACCCCATAAGCGCCACACACGTACACGTACCGGTGGGACGGGTTTGTACGAGGCTGGGAGGGAATCATCACAGTATACCCACTACAATAAAATAGACTACACCACTGGTTATTCTTGATAACGACCAGGACCCTTGGAGGTTTTTTTAGAAAAACCATGTACGTCAGAGTCGATGCTGCCTGTGTGTAAGAATGCAACAATCTACCAATGAATTAACCATATCAAATAATTTGCCTTCAAATGTAGGAATAAATTGTTAGTATTCATGAACATATTTATCCCAACCATAGAGCTTTAAGGGTCTGAAGCCGCTGTCTTCGGAATTCCCACTGTTGAGCCACTTCTTAGATCAGAATGTTTGGTGTTGATCACTGCAATTTTTTAGTTATTTGCTTATTATTTGCTTAAGGTTTTGGCACATTGCAATAATCAGTTGATGACCTACTTTCTATCACGGAGCAGTATCACAGAGCAGTAAACTGATGACACATGATATGACGTAACCTATTTTCATTACTTCCAAATGAGACCCAACACGTGCATTATCAGGTTTTCATCCCATTGTAACCTTTCTGTAAAATGCAAACAGGTTTTAACTACTTTCAGTGAACAAAAGTTTTTGACATTTGGGGGATTTTGTATGAATGTAAAAGTTTGTTGGACCTCGAAATACCAACTACCCTTCCAGGCAACAAAAGGACAGACATTTGGATCCGTAAGATATCTTCAATTGCCTATTGCGACAGCGGAAAGTAGGTTAAAGGAGTGACCTCACACCTAATTGGTCTATAGCGCTATTCCGAAGTCTGACCCATCACCAGCATTAGCCTACCTGTCCCGGTTACAAAACCTTTACATAACTTAAAATTAGGCTTGCTTAGAATTGTGTTTTTATCTTTGAATTGGTTGGAAGCATGTCTACCTGTGCCTTCCAAGGATGCAAATTCACGCAAAATGAAATTGTCCTTATGTCCTATATTGATGCCCCAGTCAAAATGCTTAATTTTGGCGCACCTATATGGCACAATGCAATGCAGAGTGTTGGCTGTAGAGTAGATAGCACTTTCACCATTATGACACCATTGTTCAAATAGTTATACAAAAAGCATTCAGCTTCTACAGCGTGGTGTTAGTGTATACTACAAAAATATTTTAGAATCAGGTCATATAGAATGAAGTAAGAATGGCACTCGTTTGCCTATGGGTTAGACTCTGTTGGACTAGGGCTGGGCGATATGACGATATCATACCGTGGACGATATGAAAGCGTCTACCGGGAGAGATTTTTTTTTTTTTTATATTGCACTGCACTGACTGAAGCAAGGCAGGTGTGAGACTCACCTGTTAACTTGAAAAAAAATCTCATTTGTATTGAAGAAACAGTTCTATTTTTACCACCAGCTATTTGCACAGCACATAACTTTATTTTATGTGTATAATTAGTATTTAAAATATTTGTGTGATGCTGTGATTTTTATTTTATATTACACTGCACTGACTGACAGCCAGGCAGGTGTGAAGCACACCTTTAAAAAAAAAATGTTATTTGTATTGAAAAAACAGTTCAATGTTTACAAGATGTTTGCACTATCTGACACTGCAGTTAATGACAGATTGTTCGCTACTTACTCCTTTGTAAGCATGGAAATTCAAGTTCAAAATAAAAGAAAAAACTGATCAAATGTGAAGTATGGTTATTTTAAGCCATTTATTATTTTAATTTACTTCAAAAATACCATATCGTGATATATATCCATATCGTGATATAAAATTACTCATATCGTGATATTAGATTTTGTCCATATCGCCCAGCCCTATGTTGGACCCATAGATGTCAAGCAAAGGACTCATTACATAGTACTGCCACATTAATCCTGGAAACAATGTGGAGGATTCTTCCCACTGCTATAACATTATGTATGACATGACATCGTTTTAAGATTTTTTTAAAGGGAAGCATAACATGTTTTAATCATAGAAGTTTAAACAAAACAAGTAAATTAGTTATTTTCCCTTACCGGCCCCACAAGAAGCACTGCACTCAGTCCATGACCCAAATTTCCAGAAGAAGTCGGACATGACAGTGGTGTTGTCCTCCGAGTACTCCTGTCTGATTGTGTACTCGTAGCGCACCCCCGGGTTGGTCTCCTGGAACAGCAGCTGGACAAGATAACATCCCCGGTCAACAACAGGTGTGTATATTGAGGCTACAAACCCACTACATCAATTACATCACCTTCTAAATCAAGTGGTATTCTTTGCAAAGTTACACTTTGCAACTAGTGGCCCTATTTTCTCTATGGAGGCCATATTTTTAAACAATCACTTTCAATAAAATGATCAACACTTTGAAATGATTTATAGACCACATGGCTATTCACTACTGACACGTTCAATACCACTTCCTCAGGATTAACAGTAGCGCTAGAAAATTGTATAAATAAAAAAAATATTGCTCAAATAATCAGAACCAAATACATGTGTCCAGCTAGCTAGTTCCCCTAATATAATACTAAAGTAGTATTTCATTCTTTCAAGAGATACATTGTTAAAAGACTGGAAGGCCAACTACATATTTATCATATACAAACATTCAGGCTTCACTGCAGCACAGGGAATAATTATTTATTGCAAATAAAGGGGAATGTTCTATATACTTCGAAATGTACTTTGAATGTGTGTATTAATACAAATACATAATTGTATTTAAATGTTTACTTGAGTGATATGTGACAGTATTTAGTTTGCCTCGTCTTTTTTTCTTGTATTTTGTAACTTCAAAAAACAAAATGGGTTGGCCATTTTACCCTGCCCCTCTTAAAACGTGGTATTTAAATGCTCGCTCTCTCTCTCTCTCTCTCTCTCTCTCTCTCTCTCTCTCTCTCTCTCTCTCTCTCTCTCTCTCTCTCTCTCTCTCTCTCTCTCTCTCTCTCTCTCTCTCTCTCTCTCTCTCTCTCTCTCTCTCTCTCTCTCTCTCTCTCTCTCTCTCTCTCTCTCTCTCTCTCTCTCTCTCTCTTTGACTGTCCATACAAATAGCTATTTAGCCGTGGAATTTGAAAGAACATCTTGTTAGTATTAAGATCAAGGATTGTTCAGGTGGTATAAAACCACCAACAAGGTAATAAGTTAGTGAGTCTAACCTCTGATCATACGTTTGAGAGAATGAATGGTGACGGAGATAAAGGTTTTATGTTCTATCATACTTCTACTATAGACCTCTGAAGAGGTCTATAGTAGAAGTAGTATAGTATAGCTAACGCGCAGATCCGCGTTAGCATAATGCTTCTTCATAATAGTTATCTACTTTGAAGGCACCGACAATCCATAACCGAAGTGGAATCTAGATGGAAAAAGTATGTAATTCAAAACCTGAGCAGCTTTTACTTCTTCGCCACCTACAGAGTTTGTCACATACTTTTCCACAATATAATTCAAGTAGTTTTCCACCAACAGCCGGTGGTATTAAATGGCATGTTATGATTAACATGACTGTCAGAGTCTGGCTCCATCTACTTAAGTAGCCATTCTCCTCCAATTTGCTTGCTTAACAGATCCTGCCATGCCCATCTGCCATCTGCAATCACTTCCTTCACCTGAGCTTCCTTTTTCATCTTTCCACCTTCTCTCTCTCTGTGTGTGTGTGTGCGTGTGTGCGTGTGTGTATCATATTGACAAGGATTGTTCAGGTGGTATAAAACCACCAACAAGGTAATAAGTTAGTGAGTCTAACCTCTGATCATACGTTTGAGAGAATGAATGGTGACGGAGATAAAGACGGTTTTATGTTCTATCATACTTCTACTATAGAAGAAGTGCACCTCCTTCCATAATCAGTCTCTCCCCATATATACCAGTTAACTTCCTTTGATCCCTTGTTGGATAATTATAATAAAATTAAGTGTTGTCCCTTTAGGCAAGGCTGGTGTGGTGTGAATTTAAATTTGTATTTCTAACATTGGTTACAGTGACACCAGTGGGCGAGAGAAAAATACATGTACACCTGCATCTACATTAATGGTAATATAGTTCCTGTGGACATTACCTTGAATACTATTGATGATATGCCCCGGAATTGATTAATCATGTGATACAAGTTATTGCTCCATTTCAAGACATATCTTGCAAATAATGGAATTGGATGTAAGCGTTTTATGATCTCTTGGGGACTTTTGGCATTCTGCTTTTTTTTCATGATCATCCCTTACAACAGAATGTTAGCGTGCGTTTAACTTCTGGTTGGGATTGTTGTGTGACTCAACCATAAATCCTGGGAACCACTGATATAATTCATTAAGCGACCACCCTGCTGCCATTCACATTATCCCAGATTGAATCATTGCCAAGTTAGCGCACTGTGTTCTAGTTTTTATAACACTTATTATATTGGGTTATTACTTACATAAGTGAGTTGATGTGTTATCAGCTCATGGTTGTGGGGGCATGATAAACTGCCAGCAGTATGAACCTATCCCCCTGTTCTCGTCAAATCAAGTCCTTTTCATTTTTAAAGCCCTTATTCACAGTTAGTCTAAAAGGGCTTTACAGGCCAAATGTGACCCCTAACCCTCCTCCCCCAAAGTGAAAAAAATTATGCATAATTAAAGGAGGAAATCTTAAAGAGGAACCTAGAGTGGAGGATTCCTCTCTCCAGGGATGCTAAGGAGTGAAATGGGGTCCATAATTGACATAGTATTACAAGCAAACATAACTTCAATAGTATTGTCCATGGTGCCGACCCCCTGGTTTGATGCCCAGGCATCTAGAGCTAATACACAAAGAATTTCTCCTTCTGCTCGATAAAGGCTAGATTTGGTACTTTATATAATCCTAAAATATAAATTGCCACAAAATTGTCAACACGTGTGCAGAACATGCCTATGACATGTGCAAGAAATACGCAAAAAAAACAACTCAGATCTAATCCGAATATTGCGTAAAGCCCTATGAACAGAGTTTATAAAGTTAAAGCTGTATCAATAAAATGTAAGAAACAGCCTAAATCACTACCTATTACAATAGAACATTTTCACAGAGGCAACATCATAGGATAAACACTGGTATCATTCATAGCATTATTTATAGCTTTTCCCATTAGATTTACCAGGGTATGGGTAGCAGATTAGTCAATATAAGTCTACTACCAATGCCCTGGTACACAAAAGGAGCCAACCTGTAATTAGTGTTATGAGTGACGCCTGTGTTGGCGCCGCTGGCCCCGCTGACCCCCCCCGCCCACACACACACACACACACACAATGACTATGACTCTGAAGTAAGTCCCACCTGGATCCAAAGTGGCTCCTTTGTGGGACCAGGGGAGGTCAGGTTCTCCAGGTGACCGGTTCTTTCGTACGTGAACACGGTTCCTGCCGCCTTGTATTCTCCATTCCACTGGATGGTCCAGCCACCGTTGAGGAAGTACGTGTCGGGTTTGTCGCTCCGAAGAGCCAAGAAATTCCCCGCCGCAGCCATCTCCTCCACTCTGATGTCCCGTGCTCCCTCTGGGATCAGCCCGATGTCTACATAGCCTGGCGAGGTCCACAGAGGTACATTACACTCTATTACAGCATCAGAACCCTCCTTCCTTCATCCTGGTACAACTACAAAAACCTCTCACCAAAATTGTTTCTCTCTGGGATCCAGATATATCTGACAAAGACATGAGGACACAGTGATGGAAACATGTCCCTCTTTGTTGATATTTAAATAAAGTCTGATGAATTTCAAAGTGGCCTGAATACCAGGGCTTATTATACTAAATCTCTATTGGCCTACTGAAGGAATTTTGGTTGTCAAACGTTCACACAACCTACTTTTCATTTAGACTAAATCTAACTAAATGAAGGTGTCCAAAACTGAAACCAATGGGACAAAGCTGCCGTCGGTCCATAAATAAACTGAAATCGCTCATGAAAAAAGTTGTTGTTGTTGTGGAACCAACAATACATTGACGTACCCAGGCCTTCGCTCTTCTCAAAAGTTTTGGTCACTGTTTTGCAGGTCGATCCGTCCCCCTGGCACACGCCACATCGGTCCTCCAACGCATTAGAATCAATGACAAAGTCACATCCCACGTTCTGGAACACATGTGCAGTAAACCATCAATGCAAACTAAAGAAAGTAATTTGTGGAAAAAGACGACACTGATATATACATATGTATGTTTCAATATTTATTGGTTCATTTACTGGTAACTATGGAATGCTTTAATTAAATTCAGTCTAGAAGTGATGAAATGATTCTAGTCACTAATGGCAATTAGTTATTTAAAAAGAAACATGGGGATTCCAGGGGCATCTCAAAATAAAGTAGCCTAGTCCTTCTAGATAATCCTTCTGGAAAGAGAATAAACTGTTTAAAAACAAAACCAGACTGTTTACCTCCTCAAGTGAATGAACCTAGGCTATCCCCAGTCAGATCTCTCTCCCCCTCTCCCTCTCTCGCTCTCGAATTCATTCAACTCTGAAATAACTTGAATGGAACTTTAGATGCTAGGGATAAGCAGCACAGAGTAAGAGTGAACATTTGGAAACCTTTTTATTTTAAATCTGTCCTATAAAAGGTAAGCCACATAATTATTTATTTACCCCATTAGGCCACAAACCACTTCATTATTATGATTGTTGGTTTGTATTAATTGTGTCTTACTCAACATGGATGAAGCACCCTCTGACATTTTGACTGTAGATAACCCTTAAGGACATACTGTCCATCACGGCGATACGATCCCATCGGTCCATGAGCTAATTTTCATCCAAAATGTCAACATTGTCGGTAGATGTTATAGGAGTCAACTCAACACTTGCTTTCCCAGCGAGTAATAACCAGTGATAGGTTTGTCAATGGCTAATCTCGGCTTCAGCTGTCCTAGTTTCCAAGTTTTAGCAGAACCTCTGGGTAGACCAGGGGCAAAGCTACACAGCATGAAAGAGTTTGACATTTTCATACCATTTAGTTTGTGTGTTCAGATATACCAAATCCGCATTTAAACTTTGAACCCCTGCATAATGATTTATCAAATTGTTTATCGACAGAAGTTGTGTTCAACAAATTGGCTTAAAACAATTATTTTGCTTTTTTTATATATATATATATATATATATATATATATATATATATATATATATATATATATCCGTCACCATTCACCATCTCCGTCACCATTCAATTCTCTCAAACGTATGATCAGAGGTTAGACTCACTAACTTATTACCTTGTTGGTGGTGGGGGGGAGTGGGGGAGGGGGAGGGGGAGCGCATTTGAATACCACGTTTTAAGAGGGGCAGGGAAAAATGGCCAACCCATTTTGTTTTTTGTCAGTTAAACGCGTTATTAACGGCGTTAATGCAAACCAATTTTAACGGCGTTATATATATATATGGTATGGTAGTTATAAGTTATGGCAGGTACTGTATATATAAATATCTTACTACTATAATAGCAGGACTGTGGCACCAGTTACTCAAGTTGGTCAGTGCCAAGGTAGAGTTGGAGACCACAAGGACGGCCTGACAGACAACATTGTGTATTCAGAACTGCTCTAATTGCACTGTGGCTGACGAAAAAGTGACTCATATTACCCTGTGAAAATTTTTGCAATACAATGGTACCAGTTCACTTCACTGTGTGGATGGGTCTACTTATTTATTTTGTGCTTCTATCTCGCAGTTTTATAGAGGAGTTACTATAGATTACATCGTACATATGTGCGATGACAATCAATGGATTCTGAATCAAACTCATTACCCACGAGAGGTTGAGCACGCGCAGCGCACGCGTGGACACTATATATATGACCTGTTACCGGTTATCTCTGACTATGTCATCATTATTTTTATTTCTGAATCTGAACCAGAGGAGTGAAAGACATTAAATAAATGGCACTCTATGTGGAATTTGAAGCAACTTCAACCAGGACCTCATTGTTTATCCACAAGGTTTCACTTCCTGTTGTTGCTCTGGGATTGTCTCTTTTTCTTGGCCTATATTCGTTGGTAAACAAGCTCTAATGGAATTTTCCTATGATGACACCACAGTGACATTAAATACGAATGACGACATATTCAAGAAAGAGACAAGGAAAAATATGAGGCATAGGAAGTTATATCGGGAACTGTCAGTGTTCTACCTTACAAACACCATTGATGCACATGTCTCGACTAGTGTTGGTTTCGGAGCACCGCGTCCCATCAGCTACAGCATCCAGCATTTTCTCAGAGAAATGCTCATTCAGTGGACGGCAGTGCAGTTCGCATGCATAGTCTGACAAACACGAAACAAAAAAAGTTTGGATGCATGACGGCAAGTGCTGATGTCACAATATTAATCGATTCAAAAATTTCCCAAAAAAATACAGTTCCTGACTTAGTAAAATATATTACATTTATGTTCTGCTGCAAAAGTAACTAATCTTTTTAACCAGTTAAAACATTTAACATGATATAACAGGCTAACCCTGTGTGTGTGTGAGCGAGCGCTGACCTCTGTTGTTTACCGCCACCCACTTGTGGAAGTTGCCCTTGTATGCCATGGTGTTAAAGTGCCCACACTGGAGGTCCCTGAAGCTGGGTAGTTCGCTGAAGCACGGCGTCTTGTTACAGGTCCTGTACCTCCTCCGCTCACCAAGACAGTACCTACCTCCATACTTTGGCCTGAATAAAGAAAACAAACAAAAAAGATTTGCTGCCTAAAGCGTGGATGTATGTACTTATGCATGCATTGAAGTATGCTTTCTCTGCTGCAACCTGATAGTATTGGATTATTGAATGAATTAAAAAAATAAATTCAAGCCCATTCAAAAATTCACCAATTCCACTGATGGTTTAGAAAATGCCTTGGGTATGGTGATGCATGGTGGGAAAAGGTTAATGCATGCTTTGCTTGCCGACACCGAGCACAGCATGGCTTCAAGTTTGCCTTTCCTAGTGGAGCTAAACAATAGGGCAGATTGTGGTGCAAGGTCGAACGTGTTAATAAAAATAAATAATGGATCCGTTTTTTTATAGCGCTTTTCTAAATACTCAAAGACGCTGTACAAATAAGAAAGGAATACATACAAACATAGACACTCGAACTAAAGGGAAAAAATAAACACCACAACACTAGGCAACACATTAAGAGAGCGGCAGAGAGTGGAAGATGGCGGAGGATGATTTGTCAAATGTTGTAGGTGGTCCTGAAAAGATTCAGGACCACCTGATTCAGTTTTAAGTTGACTTTTAAATGAAAAAAGTGTATCAGAGTTTCAGATGGCCAGAGGGAGGGAGTTCCAGAGGGCAGGGGTGGCTCTTTCCCCCAGGGTGCGATACTTCATCTTGGTGATAGAGGTGAGAAGGTTGGCATCAGCGGGGCATCAGCGGAGCGTAGGCGGCGAGTTGGGGAGTGGCGAATGAGGAGATCTGTTATGTACGAGGGGCAAAGTTGGTAAGCGCTTTATAGGTGGTGCGGAGGATCTTGAAATTGATGCGTTGTGTGAAGTTGACGGCGGATGGGAGTAATGTGTTCCTCTGGAGGGGGAGTTAGTAAGCAGTCGGGCAGCAGAGTTTTGTACATATTGCAATTTTTGAAGAATAGTGGAGGGGAGGCCATACAGAATGCTATTGCAATAGTCGAGTCTGCAAGTGATGAAGGTGTGGATTTCTGTGTCGGCAGCTCAGGATGAAAGAGTGGGTTGAAGGCGTGCGATGTTGCTGAGGTGGAAGAAGGATGTTTTTCTGACGCTGTTTATATATGACTTGAAGGAGAGCGTGGGGTCCATGATGATGCCCAGGTTTCTGACCAGGGGGGAGGGAGTGACAAGTGACCATCGATGCAAAGTGAGAAGTTCTGGGAGGTGGGGATGATGGTTGATGATGGTTTTGGGGCGAATATGATGATTTCAGTTTTTTGCCGTTGAGTTTGAGGAAGATGTGGTCCATCCAGGCTTTGATGTCAGTTAGACAGTTGGTGAGACTGGATAGGATGGCAGAAGTAATGGCTGTGGTGGTGATGTGTAGTTGGGTATCGTCGGCGTAACAGTGTAATTGAAGACCATGGCGGCGGATGATGTGACCTAGTGGGAGCATGTAGAGGAGGAAAAGGATGGGGCCAAGCACTGAGCCTTGGGGGACTCCATGTGAGACATGGATGGTGTGGGATTTGTGGTTGTTGATAGAGATGTATTGGAATCTTTCAGACAGGTAGGAGGTGAACCAGGAGAGGGCGGTGTCAGTGATGCCAATGGATTGCAGACGGCTGAGGATGGACTGATTGACGGTATCGAAGGCAGCACTGAGGTCGAGGAGGAGAATGGTGAGGGAGCCGGAGTCAGAGGAGAGTAGGAGGTCATTGGTGACTTTAAGTAGGGCTGTTTTAGTTCTGTTAGACCCATGTAAAGGGATTCAAAAGATTAATTTCCACACGAAAAAAAAATATTGTTTCAAGTTCCCCCAGTTCCTCTTTCCTTTTATTCCATCTTATAATAAATGTATTTGAGAAACACGAAGATGACCTATACCACAATTTACTCCCTCAATGCCCCTACAGAGCTCCTAATAAAAAGTGCCACATCTGTATACAAGACCACATCAAACACAAGTATAAAAGCATCGGACTTTCGAATGCAAAGGCCTATGGCTTGATTGATGTGCGGTCAGCTCGTCTGCTCTTGTATTAATCGTAACGTAGGTAGACACGTCAACTCGGGAATTGAAAATCCAAGGCAGTGTTGTACATTAGTGACACAATAACTTCTCTTACGTGGTTGGGATTGCATTGTTAGTTGCAATTCATTACACCTTTAATGCCTGATAATTCATATTATTACAAATACAGAAAATGCAACACACCCTTGGCATATATAGGCCTATTGTATAGCCTAGGAAATAATATAAACAGCTCCCGACAAAAATGTCAACACAGTGCCTGGTGTCAATGCAGCATATATGCCAAAGGACTCCCAGCGAGAACTTAAGTCACATATAAACTGGTTATTAGGCTAGATTGATGGAGTGTGGAAACGTACACTGGGTTATCACAGTCCCGGTGGGCACTCAGCACCCCTACCCCACAGGTCCGGGAACAAGCCGTCCACCCGCTCCACGACGACCAGCCTCCGTTCACACCCTCAGGTCTGTGGCCGGCTGGTATACATTCACCCCTGAAGCACCACTGGGGGGGGAGAGGAGGGGACCATCATACTGGGTTTCATCCTCACTTCCCCATAAATTACAGCTAACTGCACAATCCAATAATAATTACCCCAAAAACTTGAAACTGTTTGATAAATCATTATGCATAAGTCATACAGAAGTTGTTTAAGACATGTGCTAGATAAATAAAATTCATTAATCACACACCCACACACACGCACACACACACGACAATCTCATCAATACCAAACTAAAAGTAATTTAAAATGTTATTAAAAAAGTTAATATCTGTGTCGTTTAGAAATGTTTGAATTAAACCCATCCATAACTGAAATTATTGCTTCACAATTTGTAGACTTCATTTAACAACTTCAACAGAATCTATCTATGAAGATTCCATTAAACATCAACAAATAGTTCTTTGTGGACCTTGAACAATCTTGAACCAGGACATCATTGTTTTTATCCACAGGGTTCCATTTCTGGTTGTTACTCTGGGATGGTTTCTTTTTCTTGATCTATATGCGTTAGTAAACAAGCACTAACCTTGCCCTCGCCGCAGTTGGTTCCATCCACAGCACCGTCCATTTTAGAATGACATGTACTCCCTACAGTACACCATAATGTACTGCACACATTCTGAAAGAGGATAAACAAAAGATCCCGTCACAAAATAAATATGTTCTCAGCGAGAAACAGCTCTGGACTTGAATTATCAAGTATTTTTAAGCTACTTTATTAAGGGAGACTGCTACAACACGTGGGGAATCCCTCGAGTGCCGCTTGTATCTTAGGGTTTACTGTGATCTTCGAACGAAATATCGTTGGTCCAACCTCTGCCCCTTAGGAACAGACCGTGGCAGGATGCAGAGGTCTCAGGTTTACTTATTGAATTCTTGCCTTATCAGTCGAAAAAGTGCTACTTCACATTTGACTTGTAAGGGCAGTCAAACAATATTTTCACTGAACAGAAACACCTTAACCCGAGTTAGTTTTTTATTGTTATTATTGTATGCCCATCATATGCCCACTTCTCACCTCATCAGTAGCACATCTTTGAATTCTGGCTCAAACCAGGCGTTTTCAGACATGTGACTCACTGATAACTCCCTTCGTTAGACCCTTTTTATAGAGTCAAATATCCCTCAAGACAGGTTCACAATGCATGGAACCAGGCACAGAAGTGTTGATGAGGAGCGGTCTACGGAAGATTCTCTGGAAGCCTTTTGCAGATACAATTTGATTATTTCCCACCGCTAGCGCTGGTCCCGAGACTTCGATAAGAACCAAAAGGTCAACTTGCAGAGCTATCAAGAGACAATTACTTGTTGTTTGGGACAATCGTCTCTGGCTATTGTTAGTGTTTCCCTGACATTTCTGGAAAATATATGGACTAGCATCTTGTTTTATAAGTGAACCTTTTTCCCTAAATACTGATTCTTATCCTTGGCTGTATAACATTGACTTCCAAAAAATTTTGAACACAGGAAAATATTTTTTTTTATTGTTTAGGTCCACAGGAACAGAACAATCTAAATGGAATTGTAAATCCTGTGAATTATGTCCTTGTTGGTATAGTTAGACACATCTGTAACATGACTATTGGAGTAATCATTTCAAAGATAAACCTAGCAATGCATTGGGAAGGTCACCTTGTCTGGACCGTGTTGATTGTAGCATTATGTTGTAAGTGAAAGCAGGAAGAGTATTCTAGCCCAAGTATCAGGGGGGCAGATAGAAGATGGAGGGCAGAGACATCTCCAGAGGCATAAACTGAGGTGCTCACACCCACGCACGCACACACACACTCACTCACACACACAAAAAGAAAATACAATGCAGAATCCAATATACCAATAAGATGAAAGTGGGGGAAGAAATCCTTTGGGAGAGACAATAAAAAATTATGCTTTGAGATATAGCCAGAAGGAGTATGTTCGCTAATCTCTGTCACTCTTTATCGGTCTTGTTCTACATCTCCACCACTCTCACACTCTCCTCTCCGTCTTCAAAAAATGACAAATTAAGGTCTATTCTATCCCTGACCCCAACCCCCCCAAAACCAATCTATTGGACACATTCACAACATTCATCTCATGTAAAACCACCAATCTGGTCTGGTAACTTGGTGGGGAGCCCAATTTCTGATGGCTGCATACTGCCAGTAGCTTCAATTGACTCAGCAATCTTTCATTGAAACAAAGGCAATCGATAGAGAAGGAATCTAGTGATGAAGCAGTTTAGCCCTTTATCGATTGAGATGGCGAGCAAGGGAAGGGAATGAAAGAGAAGAAGCAAATGGAAGGTAAGTCATTCAAAATAATAAGTGGCACAGTGTTCACTACTGGTGTCTGGATTACTGCTTCATTCATTGTTTTCTTCATTCTTGTGTTTATTTAAATAACTACATCAAAAGCAAAGCAAGGTGTATCCCGGCCTCTAGTTGGTGTGTTTGTGTGTATTGTGTGCATGCATGCGTGTGAGAGATAGAGAGAAAGAGAGAGAGAGAGAGATAGCCAGCGATACAGAGAGATGACAGAGTGAGAAGAGATGGACACAAAGGTGAGAAAAACTTTAATATAAGAGAGGGATAGAGGGAGAAGAGATGGATACAGAGGTGAGAGACCAGACAACATGGGTAGAGAAGAGAACACCTTATTAATCATAATGGAAAATAGAGTTGAAAGAAGAGATCAATGAAAATATATGCCCCTCTCTGATATTCCTTTGCCTACAAATTAGTTCAAAGCACAATTGCTTTTCCTCCTTCCCAGCATGATCCATCAGCTAGACAGTTGTGGAATATTAAGCTGCAGATAAACCACCATGATCATAACAAAGGTGCTCCTGTAATGAGAAATCCAACAAAATATGTTTTTGTTTGCAAAACACCATGCCACCGATGCCTCCAACTGTGAGAGCGCTTGTCCATTACAGCTGGTGTCAGAGTAATGCATGTTTATTCCCACGCATAGGCCACCTTCAGTGTTGTTTTAGTGGCAGAAATTAACACCAGCACCGACCAATAACGGATAGATTTGACCTTTTGGCAACTAAAAGATTCAGGGTGACATTATATATCATAAACATTTCCTGACCAGTAGATTCTTTCACTCTGGCAGCTGCAAAGGCAACATACTAATAAGGAGGTCCAAACGGGTGGACCATGCTGGTACAGGATCACCGACACCTTCGCCTTTTTTCAACTGCCATAAGAAAATAAGTCCCATCTGCACACGGATATCTGATGAACTGAGAGAAGCTAATCTTCTCTCAGCTCCAGCCAGGATCTTGAGTCAAGTGAAGACCCGCCTCATAATGATTGTGATTGGACAAGAGTTCATCTTTCATTCACTTGCAACCTCTCAACTGAGCCCCCTCTTTGTCCTTGTTTTAAGTTTCACACAAATGGAAGGTAGCATGCACGCTATTGTTTGTCATGAGGCTGAGGTTTTGGTATACAAAGGAGGCATATCCTACTACAGCGATATTTAATTTCTGGCCATTTAAATGGAGAGATATATCGAGAAACTCATCTGCTGCCATTTGATCATATTTCATAATGACCCTCTGACTCTAGGATCTGTGCATTTCCTGGATGCTTTGAATGTACTTGTGTGATCCAGTTTCCCCCAATATCCTGCCAATATGCAGTCCCGTATTCATCAGCAGTGCGATTAAATTCCTGATCTTTGTTCCCCTGATCTTATCTATGTGAATTTCGTAGTAGCCACACCAGAGACTCTGCTGTTTGTGCTATCTGCATCCTCCAGCCATATCCCCAATCGCGTTCAGGTTTCTCTGTCCATAGATATATGTGGACACCTACCTGTTCCTTCAATCTTTTCACTCTCAATGTCCCCTGTAGTTAGCTTCCTACAATGGTGGAGGAGAAACCTCCTCTAAAATGAAATATTTAAAATGGGGTATCAAATGTGTGCCAATTCCAAACAGAAAAGCATTGGTCAAATTTGAATGGTGGCTTTTTCCAATTGCTCAATATCAGAGGATATATAGCCAAGGGCCAACTACTGAACTTTGGCTCCGGACTCAAGAGTCCAGATATGGCTAGCTGGAGACTGCATGGATTAATACGTTCCTATGATTGGGGTTACCCTGTTCCTAACAGTCGTACAGACAGCCATTACCAGCTCTTTAATCACCCGAAACGTATACAGCTGGTGCATATGTAGGCCTAACTCAATAGGGAGATTTGCTTTGCCTCAAATAAGTCACAAAATGTACACTTTTTTGTAGCTATTTTATAATTATATTAATAGAAACCTTCCTATCATCGATATATTTTTTTATGTCATAGTAATGCATTGGATTGATTTGGTCATAACAAATTTCAGCACAAAGAACCTTGAGGTGGCAAGAGAAGGAAGCCAAGTTGATAACCCTGAAAGTTTTTACACTGCCAAATATGTCCTTCTTATTCCCGCCTTTTTCCCGGCATGATCCGCACGTCTACACAGACCGAGGTAATATACCGGCTTGATTTCGCACCCCAATTTACCCTCTTGGACCCTACATATATTTGGGGATATGCGATTGGACGGATTTGCGGTTTCAGAGGCGGGACTTGGGTAGAGTTGTTGAATGTGCGAACCACAGCCGGGATTTTTTTTTTTAAAGCAGGATACAGCTGAGAGAGAGCAGGTTAACTGGTTGTAATGACAACAGACAATATCAACATGAGTACTTAAAATTGGGAAGACGGTGAAATCCGCGAGCTGCTGACCATCATGGGAGAGAAGGTGATGCAGTCGTATTTAACAAAGACGTTGAAAGATGGTGCGATCTATGGGAAAGCATCAGAGGATCTTTCCTTACGAGGCTTTCGTCTGGATAAAAAGCACGTGGTAGGCAAAATAAAGAATATGTTGGTGTTTTTGCACTTGTAAATAGTAGCCTTCACTGAGATGTCGTCTACTCATTCGTGCATGCAAGTGGCTTGAATAAAAAATAAAAAAAACATTTGGAGTGTGCAAATTATTCTAAAGAGGTCTTCTCTCCCTGCGTAGCCCTGCCTACTCCCAGTGATGGTAGCAATGCGTTACTTATGGTGTGTTCGAGATGCCTCGTACACCATCCGCACGAGTTGCAAGTGGGGAAATCTCCCAGCTTTCTTGCGGCATTTCATGGAGGAACTCTGAATTCTGAGAGTATACAGAGTTTAGTGAGGCTGACCGTATGCCTCGAAAACAAAAATTGGCTGTGTCCGTAAAGAAATGTATTTTCTTTGTATTTGTACCACATTGGTCATTTTAATGACGATTTTAAATGCTCTTACACACTCGATTACATTGCTACTTAATTCCGGACACCAATTTATGCATTGCACGGTCTTGCTGTGCGTGCCATGCAATGTAAAGTTGTATTGTTTGTCTTCAAGCTCGTTTGCTAAATAGGCTAATGTAGCTTACAATAACAATGACTAGCCAATGATATGACACAATCACAAAGACAAAAGGGAACGCTATAAATGCTACAAGCCAGGAAATACATCAGAAGAGCAACTTTTGCGGGTGGTGTATACAAGGTATCTGAAACGCATCATTAGTAACACGTTACTCTAATCTGACCACCTTTTTCAGTAACGAGTAATCTAACACTTAAAAAGACCTATTAAAGTATCCACTGTGCTTTAATATTTTTGTCATTTTCCTTAGTAAAATATTTCTTCTTGCCTCCCGGTTAGTGACAAGTGTCACATATCCGCAATATTTTTGGCAGGGGGTGCAGAGGTGCAGGGGGGGGGGGGGGTTATGGTCCACGTAGAGTTAATCTAATTCTAACCCTATTTTTTCAGGAAATTGTTTTCAATTTCAACTTAAATTGTCAGGAGATACATTGTTGTCGTTGCGCTTCTAACAAAGTGAGCATTGGCAAAACCGGTTGCATTTATATTTGGAGGCAGCAGGGGGTTTTGTTAGCAGCTGCTGAATGTAACTAATAAAGTTGAGCCGGGTTTTCCCTCCCGTTACCTGCCTTCTCTGTGCCCAAGCCACCCCCAACTCCATGGCATCACGCCGCTCCTGGTTTTTGACATGCTGTGCCACCAGCGCACCTGTGGCTGATTACCAATCAGTGTCTGATGCAATCTGCTACAGGATAAACGATTTAAGCCACAGGCGGCTGGCCGGCAAATGCTGATTTATCTTCGTTCATGGAGCCACGCTACGCCTGCCACAGTCAGTTTTTTGTCTTTAATTTGTTTTATTACCTCCTATACCTGCTTATGTTTCTTCTGAACATCCTCATAAAATAGACCTTCCGTCCTTGGAATGTTCGGCTCTGTAGTCAGAAAACCTGACTATACTCGATCTTGGAGGGGCGTAAATCTTAGGTTTCTTGGTCAAGAAACCATTGGTCGTTGGCAATTAAATTAACCATATAGTGTTTTTTTTTAGGGTTAGGGGGTTAGAGGATGCAACATATTTGCTTTGAAGAATGGACATGCGGTTTTGTTCTCTGCAATTTGTATTGATTATTTAGAAATTAAATTTGACTGTTCTTTAAGGGCGTCTTCCCAGAGCATGATAATTGAGCTGCTACTTATATCAGACATTATTATATACTACACGTGAACCTCCTAAAATGGCGCAATAGGATTGGTTCGCAATCTCGGGATATTGGGAAATATCCCATGATTGAGATCTCAAACTCGGGATATTGTTTTCATAATGGGGAGCGCACATGACGGTCGGCTCGTCACGCTAATAAAACACAAAACAAATAAACCTCTAATAAAAACAAATAAATGCCGGCAAAAAGAGTTATCTTGTTTATTTTTGGCGTGTTCACGTATAGTATATACTAAAACAATTATTCCCCTCAGGCTCCGTGAATAGTGGGGAATAGCATAGCCCAACAAAAAAAACAAAAAACTGTTAATTGTTAAAAGAATTAGAAGAAATGACTCTACACTTTGATATTTTATACCAGTGAAGTAAAAATCTGAAATGTGCAATAGTGGTTATGGGGCTTAAGCTGGGAAAAACGTAAAAAAAATGTGGTCTTACGTCTACATCATCGCAAAGCAGAGATTGAGGTCCGTACTGCAGGCGACACTGGTGCGCAGCGCTGTACAGCAACCCCGGGGGCATGGGAGTCTGAGACAACTCGTTCCTGAGTGGTGGGTCGTCCAGGCACCAGCCCCAGCCGCGACTGTGAGAGACACACCGCTGAGAATACAGTCTTTCCAATTAACACACAAAACAAACACAAATATTGATCTGAGGTTGTTTTCGCTAGACAAGCATAACTTGGAGTAGAGGGTCAAATGAAACTGCATGGTTTTGACGTTTAAATGGTGATCATCATCATCAATGAGACTTAAACATTATGCTGGACAACCCTGTTAAGGCAAGGGGCACTGTTTCAATCCTGTGCAGGCTATGTGTGGTGTTTTATTTACCTCTGTTACTGCTTTCTTTGCCCGTCCTATGTGTCTGGTTTGGAGTTCCCACTGTTTTTATGGGTCCATGCCAAGTTAACAAATGACTCGCTTTTGAACTGCCTGCTGAAGAGCCTGAACCGATTCTAACTGGTGCCCCATTTTCTGTTGTTTTTGTTGAGATAGGGAGCTAGGCTAACCTATTGTTTTCTGTTGAACTATTTAAAAGATGATTTTATTTTGAGGTAAGTTGAATAAGCTTTGCTGTGCAGAAAAGTGCCCTCAGAGACATGTGAGGTGAGAATATGCATATATTCACGCAGCCTAGACACCCCAAAGTTTACGAATTGATGAAGGTCAGTTTGATATGACGGCACCGCTAGCGAAAATCTGAAAGAAAGAGTATGTAAAAAAAACTTGTGATGAGGGGCTTTTGAGTAGACAGCAAATGTGAATAACAGACAGGTTAAGGATGTACCAGTCCAATAGCTGCGTGATACCCGGGTTGTGATACTCGGGATGGCATTATCTGCTCGACTCAGCGCTACATTAGATGCCATGATACACTTCAGTTGAACAAGCCATTTTCTGCATTTTATTCTTTGCTGTTGTATACATAAATAAATGAAACCACAAACAGGATTCTGAATTGTAATTATGGGCTTTCTTAGAACCTAGAATGTATGGTCAATTATAGAAGTTGACAGGGTTTGGGCTTTAAACTTGTTAACCTGGGCACATTATCAGGATAATGGGTAGGCCTATGTATGTAGAGCTATGCACGGTTTTTGAAAATCTCTGTACCGATTTCAGACTTTCTCACTGAGTATTAATTTGTGCAGACACCTACGCAGAGTTCTATTCATGTGCCCCCCATTGTGGCAGTTTGTTGTCCCCGGCTCACTCTTACCAAAATGATGCTTATTATTTCTTCAGTTTTCCAATAAATCTGTGGTTCAATTTTGAACCAAATGTGTTTTATTTGAATCTTTTACCAAAATCATTCAGAATCTACAGCTTACCTGGGACACATCTCCTCTTATTGTCCCTCATCCCTCTGACAGAGGATTTAATAGAGGTCTTCATAGAACCCTCCAGATAAATGGATGGCAAGCCCTTCAATTCTAAGTACCAGGCAAATAATCAGTTTCCGACCCTTTTTTCAAACCTGAGAATGAACCTCTGACATGGTTGATACATTTTCTAAGGGCCGTCAAGTGATTTCCATCATTAGTGTGTGGGCAATTAAAATTATCAGCGAACACAGCTATTACTTGATATTATTGGTGTCTCCTTTTTGAAACTTCAATTGTTGTTTTGGCTAAATGTATTTGTCCCAATGATGCACAATCAATGTGTGCAGAACTCCTTAAATTAATCAAAATCATTGAATTAAAACTATAACCTAAGGTTGATTAAGTTGCATGGGCTCGAGTTGTCATACTGAACGACATTTGAGAGCTTTTGGGAATAAGGCTGAGATTGAAGAGGGAATTCTTCTGTCGCATCAACGGGTCTTTTAGTGTCTTTTGAATCAACATTTAAAACGTGTTCATTTTCCATCAAAAGGTCCTCATAAGCCCTCGCCGACTTGCTTGACAGAGAATATCATTCTAGATTAGAAACATATTTTAGTTATTTTTAGTTAGTCAGACATTCATATATTCCTATACTGCATGGAACAAAACTGTCAAATATCAAATTTTAAATATGACTTGATATGATGAATGAATAGGACTTACAGAGATTTCATGATAAAAAAAAAATATTTGTCTTTTCGTTTTTTGGAGTGATCTGACTGGCTGGGGTTTTCAAGCAATCTAATTTGCCAGGGTTTTTAAGCGATCTGATTAGCTTGGTTTTCAAGCGCTGTGATTGGCAGGGGTTTTCAGGGGATCAGTCCGATCAGACAGATTGGCTAGGGTTTTCAAGTGATCAGACAGGCTGGTGGGTTTTCAAGCAATCGGATGAGCTCAGGTTTTCAAGTGATCAGACAGGCTGGTGGGTTTTCAAGCAATCGGATGAGCTCAGGTTTTCGAGCAATCAGACTGGCTGGTGTTTTCGAGTGGAAGCAGTGGAGGAGACAGTGGAGGAGACAGTGGAAGAGACAGTGGTAGAGACAGTGGTAGAGACAGTGGTAGAGACAGTGGAGGAGACAGTGGAGGAGACAGTGGAAGAGACAGTGGAAGAGACAGTGGTAGAGACAGTGGTAGAGACAGTGGAGGAGACAGTGGAGGAGACAGTGGAGGAGACAGTGGAGGAGACAGTGGAGGAGACAGTGAAGGAGACACTTGAGGAGCCATTGGTAGAGACAGTGGAGGAGACAGTGGAGGAGACAGTGGAGGAGACACTTGAGGAGACACTTGAGGAGACACTTGAGGAGACACTTGAGGAGACACTTGAGGAGACACTTGAGGAGACACTTGAGGAGCCATTGGTAGAGACAGTGGAGGAGACAGTGGAGGAGACAGTGGTGGAGACAGTGGTGGAGACAGTGGTGGAGACAGTGGTGGAGACAGTGGTGGAGACAGTGGTGGAGACAGTGGTAGAGACAGTGGTAGAGACAGTGGTAGAGACAGTGGTAGAGACAGTGGAGGAGGCAGTAGAGAGGATAGTGGAGGAGGGAGGGGAGAAGACAGTGAAGAAGGCAGTGGAGAAGACCGTAGAGGAAATAGTGGAAGATGTATTGGAAAAGACAGTGGAGGAAACACAAACAGTAGAGGAAATAGTAGAGGGAACAGTGGAGGAAACATCGGGGAAGACAGTGGAGGAGGAATCGGAGAAGACGGTGGATGAGTACATAAAAAGGAGGCGGGGTAGGAAAAGGGAAAAAGCTTTTAGTGGACCAGCCGCTTATAGGTGGACTATTAAAAGTGCGTGGTCAACCAAGTCGCCATTCAACCCACACACACACGTGTTCCTATGATGACAATTACAGACCTCTACATGCTTTGTAAGTGGGAAAACCTGCAAAATCGGCAGTGTATCAAATACTTGTTCTCCCCACTGTGTACACACACACACACACACACACACACTGAACAATATATGATATTGATGGAAACTGTTTTTTAAGTATCCATAATGATTGCGTTGGGTGAAGGGTCAACACGTTTCACCCATTTATTTGATCACTCCGCAACCACCACACATAATCTCACTCCAAACTTTTCGTGTAATTAGGAAAACCTCCAATCGCCTCGTTTTAACAAATAAAACTGCCTTATCTGTGGCGGGTATGCATATTTCAACAGGGAGGCATTTCTTGGCTGCCCTTAATTGAGCCTATATCTGTAACCCCTCTCTTTCGAGTGCCATGGTCGAAATATTACACCTGTGGAACATACTAAATCCACTGAATTACACTTAAATGTAGGTATCAAAACTAAAGTTAGAACCACAAACAGGAAGAGCCATATGCAGTCGTGTTCTTGGCTTTCCTTCAGTGGTGACTTCTCCAAACATAAACAAGGAGAAGGCATGTGTTTCAGAGCGGCATGCAAAAAAATAAATAAAGACAATAGAAACATAGATTTGTAAGATAAATATTACATGCAAGCAACATACTTTTCCCTTCTGAAGACGGTACTTTGAAGGACTCAGTTTTGATGTTGTTATGGGATTGTATACAACATGTTTGATTGCAGCGCAGTCCCAAGACAGCACTGACTCAAGGAACAAGACCGCACTAGTACGGCTGTGGTTAAGTGTTCCAACACACACTGCTTAGTTACCAATGTCCACCACATAAGACTGGACCAGTGAAGTCCCTGTAACTGTGTGGAACTTCTAAAAACATGCAGCCAACTTTTCTTTGGATCAGACAGCCTGCTAAAAAGTGGTTGAGTCACATTTAAAAAGAATGATTCGTTATGGGGCTTTGACACTGACCATTCAACAGCAGCAATTAAAATGTTACCCATCAGTGGCCCAGGACTGCATTCATGATTAGAGGATAATGAGTGTACTGGCCATTGTTGAGTGTAATGCTGTCATTCTTCACGACGCAGTTTGTGGAAACAGCAACAGTAGCTTAAGGAGCACTTGAAGCTTTTTAGACAAGCTGTTTTATATGGAGGTTATGAAATCATTTTCATTATCAATGAAAGAGCACAGGCTTGCATGATCCAGAGTTGTCGCCTCAATATAAATTATGTTTGGGACAATGAGCACTGAAGAGGATGCTTTTAGAAGGAAATATGTGACAAGGGTGTCCCTCTTCTGAAACATGAACATTTGCTCTCCTTTCTCTCTCTGTCTCTCAACAGTGAAAGGTCATTGTGTTTATGTGCAGCACGTCTATTTGATAATAATCAAAACCAGCATGACCTTCTGCATTCCACATCATTTGCCCAACACCTACGACCCGACCTCTCCTCCTGAAACAGACTGTGTGGTGGGCCCGGTGGGGGGGGGGTTGACCCCATAGCAGAAGGGTGGTGGTAGGGGGGGGGAGACAATAGGAACCTTTGTGCTTTACTCCACTACCCTTTTCAATGAAACAGATGGCAAAGGAGGATTCTTAAGCATGTTGCCATACTTTTGTGGATGCACTGCACTAGGTGAAGGACAAAGCCAACCACAATAAGGCTGGTGATGGACAAGGTCGACGAGTCGACATGACACAGAAGAGCAGCCGGCTAAACATACTGCCTACTGGGGGAAAGGGTATTATACTTGCCCTGCACTGACCTGCATGGGGGAAAGAAATCCTGACATGGAGACATGGATTAAGATGGAAGATGAAAGGGGAAGCGGTCGAAACGAGAGCAGGAAGAAATAATAAGAGGAGAGGGGGAGTCTAACGAGCTTCGTAAAAGGGTCTCTTGGAAACAATTCCTTGTTTTCAAGGTGACTCATAACGTTTCTAAGAGCCGTTTAATGTTAATCTTCTATTCATACCTTAGATCAACAATATAAACATTTACGAAGATAGGTTCTTCTCTTTTCAATTGTGATTATTTTACTGCTCAGCAGAGCAGACATGGCCCTTTGATGCTTTCACAATAACATTGAAGTGAATTTGTAACACTCTTTTTGTGTAAGTGAATGATATGGTGGAGATAAAAGACTAGAAAAAAGGGGAGCGGAAAGGCCGTTTGAATGTGGGGGAGCAGAATGGAAGATGAAGGTCAACACTAATACCGTTGCCTCAATTTCCAATAGATTTTTAGCAAGACGTATTTTTTGAGCACCATTTAGGTTTCCATTGCTTAATTTAACATATGTATCTACAAAGAAAACCAATATTCATATTAAAGTCATGCTTATCAAAGCCCACAGCTTGATCGTCCATAAGGGCTCCCCATGAGACCCCTACTACTACTACTGCCAGACCCCTACAGAGATCAACTGGTAACCCCCATTGGCTCCTACAGCCTCAGATGTTGCTATGGCTTACTCCAGGAACCGGGTGATGTACTGGCGACTGCAGCGGGACCAGCTGGGCCGCAAGGTGCCGTACAGCAGCTGGGGAGACATGATGAACGGCTTCTTCCCGATGGGCTCGCAGTCGTTGCTGTTGCCATCATGTTGAATCCCAAAGCTGTGAAAGAATCACGACACACACAAACAAACAAGGTGCATAAATTGATCAGGGTGGACAATAAGACCAACAAACACTTGCTTTTGAAATATATTTCACTATATACACACACACACACACACACACACACACACACACACACACACACGTATATTCAGACACACACACACACACACACACACACACACACACACACACACACACACACACACACACACACACACACACACACACACACACACACACACACACACACACACACACACACACACACACACACACACAGGAGAACAAATATTTGATACACTACCGATTTTGCAGGTTTTCCCACTTACAAATCATGTAGAAGTCAAATTTTTTATTCAACTGTGAGTGACAGAATCTAAAACAAAAATCTAGAATATCACATTGTATGATTTTTCAGTAATTAATTAGCATTTTATTGCATGACATAAGTATTTGATACATCCGAAAAGCAGAACTTAATATTTGGTAGAGAAACCTTTGTTTGCAATTACAGAGATCACACGTTTCTTGTAGTTCTTGTCCAGGTTTGCACACAATGCAGCAGGGATTTTGGCCCACTCCTCCATACAGACCTTCTCCATATCCTTCAGGTTTCGGGGCTGTCGCTGGGCAATACGGACTTTCAGCTCCCTCCAAAGATTTCTATTGGGTTCAGGTCTGGAGACTGGCTAGGCCACTCCAGGACCTTGAGAAGCTTCTTACGGAGCCACTCCTTAGTTGCCCTGGCCGCGTGTTTCGGGTCGTTGTCATGCTGGAAGACCCAGCCACGACCCATCTTCAATGCTCTTACTGAGGGGAAGGAGGTTGTTGGCCAAGATCTCGCGATACATGGCCCCATCCATCCTCCTCTCAATACGGTGCAGTCGTCCGGTCCCCTTTGCAGAAAAACATCCCCAAAGAATGCCGTTTCCACCTCCATGCTTCCAAGGTTGGGATGGTGTTCTTGGGGTTGTACTCATCCTTCTTCTTCCTCCAAACACGGCGAGTGGAGTTAAGACCAAAAAGCTCTATTTTTGTCTCAGACCACATGACCTTCTCCCATTCCTCCTCTTGGTCATCCAGATGGTCATTGGCAAACTCCAGACGAGCCTGGACATGCGCTGGCTTGAGCAGGGGGACCTTGCGTGCGCCGCAGGATTTTAATCCATGACGGCGTAGCGTGTTACTAATGGTTTTCTTTGAGACTGTGGTCCCGCCTCTCTTCAGGTCATTGACCTGGTCCTGCCGTGTAGTCCTGGGCTGATCCCTTACCTTCCTCATGATCATTGATGCCCCACGAGGTGAGATCTTCCATGGAGCCCCAGACCGAGGGAGATTGACCGTCATCTTGAACTTCCATTTTCTAATAATTGCGCCAACAGTTGTTGCCTTCTCACCAAGCTGCTCGCCTATTGTACTGTGGCCCATCCCAGCCTTGTGCAGGTCTACAATTTATCCCTGATGTCCTTAAAACGCTCTCTTTGTCTTGGCCATTGTGGAGTGGTTGGAGTCTGTTTGATTGAGTGTGTGGCAGGTGTCTTTCATACCGGTAACAAGTTCAAACAGTTGCAGTTAATACAGCTAATGAGTGATGACGTTTTCAGCTTGTGCTTGTAGGCGGGCACCTGGAGAATATAAGACTGGTGTGTGGAGCAGGGGTTTGCAAGCGTCGCAGAGCTGTGCATGTAGGCGTGATCCGAGCATATTCCGCCTCCCGTGTTTAATGTGTTCATAGAATTTTTGCAAAACTTTCCTAAGCTCGGTTGAAGTCTCCAACCACTATGAAGTCTCCAACCACTACTACATTTCAAATTAGGTGTTGGAGAGTCAATTTATATTTTTTACTTTCTTTGTCATTTCAGTGCATCACTAATCAACAATACTCTAGCACTAATTCCATCTGATGCTGCTATAAGGGTTGGGCCTTCTAGACCTAACCCTTATAGTAGATCAGATATCGCCCAAAGTTTTCTGTCATCTGTCAGCATTTGGAGATTGCTGATTGGTCCCAGAGGGAAGATAAGCTAAATCAGGAAGCCACTGCATTGATTTATTTATAATTCAAAGAGGCCTTGAAAATGCGTCTGTTGGGAAAATGATTATCCACTACTTCAGTTTATCGACACCAGCACCGTCTTCAGGTATTAGGCCAATTAGCAACAGCATCAACTTCCATTGCCTTCATTTTCATTTTCCCTTTGGTGGTTGAAAGTAGTTCTATAGTGCAAAATAAACCTTTCCCAGAGTTGTAGTCAATACCGGGTTAACAGTTACCTGGCCATGCCCCTGTAGCTGTACTGACCTCAAATACGCGGTAAAACATTAACCTGCCATCACCAGACTAATTGCACACCGCAATTAGTCTGGAACCTCTCCGTTCATTTTCGATTTCCAAAGGGCGTCACCAATTGACCCAGCGCAAAATGCCCCTGGACGCAATTGGATAGACCTACAACAAACTATAGCAACAAAACGGGGGATGCAGCACTGAGAGAACAACAGTACGTTCAGTTCACGTTCGCCCAAAATATGAACGAGTTCATGAACTATCGTTCAATGAACGCGTTCAGGCACAACACTGCCAACCCCCATTGGGGCCCCTTCCTTACTTGTGACCCAGCTCGTGGGCGACGGTGAATGCGAGAGGGAGCCCAGTGTCCTCGTTGATGCTGCAGCTGCGGTGGGGCTGACACATGCCTGCCACATGCGACAGACCCAGCGTCTCACAGGGCTTGTTGATGGATGTACAGATATCCTTCCTGTCAAGAGGAGGGGCAGGACAGGGCGGGGGTGTGACAGGAGCAACAACAATCGTTTAGCTTTTTATTCGCTCCTAATCCTATCTCATATGTTTTATCGTTGCACTACCACAAAGAACAGCTATTTGCGACTGAAAGGCGAGGTGAGAAAAAAAAATCGCTCTCCATGCCAACAGTAACTCTAAATGTTTCAAGACAGAGAGCTTATCCTCAAGGTTAACTTTAGTCAGTGGTTCATTTGAGCCGGTGTGGTTACCAGATTGACTCGGCTGCCAGATCGACTCGTGGTCCTGCGCTTACAGATGACGTATCGACACTTGACGTATCGACACAAGCCAACGGACAAAACCTGGAAGGGTTGTTTTTATAAAGGGGCTCAATCATGGATATAAAAAGAAGGCTCAATCTGTTTTGGTTCTGATTTCATTGAACGCAGCCCGTTCTTTCGCACAAACAAAGCCATTGGAAACACGTCTAAAAGCACTGATGAATGCGTAACCCCTAGTGCCTGCGTGTGGATCGCTGTTTTGACTCTGTGTGTTGGGAGTGCTGGAAATAAAGCGGATCGCCCCGTTCAGTGAATGGAGTTAACAGATTCTTCTTTCATATATAACCCAAGTATAGGCAACAATAATTTGTACATTCGATTATTATTCATAGATTAGAATAATCAAAAGGAGATTGTTAATACTTGGGAATAACATTGGAATTAATTAAACGCACATTTAAAAGACAGCGTTTACAGGAAGTGCGTCATTATTGTGCATCTAGGACCCCGAGTCGATCTGGCAGCCGAGTCAATCCGACACCCACACCGGATCCTGCCGGAACAATATCCGGCGCCTCTTAATTTTGGTCTCCCTGCGTTCCGGTACTTATTTGGGCAGATCCGGTACATCTCAAAAAATAAAATAAAAATACAAACATGTTTAAAATGAAATAATAATATGCATATATTAATTTACAGAACAAATCCGAATAATTTCATGTTGTTTATTAATGTTTAACGTCATTTGAAAGTGTCGGAGATCTGTTGACGCACTGAAAAGCTGCGGGCCAACCAACCACGCAGAGCAGACACTTTAGAAATTCGCCGCATCTGAGGCGCAAGCAGAGATAAAAAAAACGGTTATCAGCATGACCACATGCGTGTGCGCCACACACAAGTTAATAGAAATTATGATAAATTAAATATATAGAGCAGGATTGTGAAGGTTTACAATATCTCATGTCAATTAACAATCTGCTAAATGTGTCAGCATTTGCAGACTAACTCTTTTTAATTAGGATATTGATCCTGCGCGCCTCCTATTTGCAACGGATTTGTTTAAGATATAAAACCATTTAATTGAACATACACACACTAAAACAGATTTGTTTTTAAATACCTAAATATTTGGAAACGAAAATTCCTGTTTCCCGCAGTGTGCCTCTCTGGTATTGAGCGGGTCTGCAGGGTCGCACTCTGCACAACCCAGTCAATAAAAGTCACGGTCACGCGCGACTGCGTAATCAACGCTTGCCAAGCATCGGGATTGATGACAAAAAAATTGCACAAAAATGTACAGCTTCGCTGTACATTTTGACGCCTCGAGAAATGCGATCAGAACGCGGAAGACTGACATGTCACGTCTCTGGCAAAGGCTGCCGTATTTAAAATAGCATGCATATGCATCAGCTATATTCTCATTTCATTTACAGAGCAATCCCTGCAAAGTATTTAGGTTAACTATATAAGAGACTGATTAGTGTGCGTCTGACGGGGCGGGGGGGGGGGGGGCATGCCATCACGATGGTGACCCTCCATCGTGATGTCAGTCAGCCATCACGACGGACGATGACATCGTCCAACGTCACAACCCCAGTAGGCAGTATTATTTTATTTTTTTTGTTCCATTACCTCTAACCACCGTACTAAGCACCCGGATCCATCCCCCCTCTGCGTTCCGGTACCTCCCACTTTACCAATTAAGCACTGACTTTAGTCATTATGTTGTATGGCGGCCGTCACAGGAAATGTATGATATCTTTACACGCATGGATTCTGGCTAATCTGGGAGTGCAGGGAGGATCAAAAAGATTAGAGCTGTCAGTTAAACGCGTTATTAACGGCGTTAACGCAAACCAATTTTAACGGCGTTAAAAAAATTATCACGCGATTAACGCAATTATTTTATTTAAAAAATATATAATTAATAATTATTATTTTTTTTTTTTTCTTTGGCTCAAATCAAAGAAGCAGTAGCCTGACTGCTATGTTCAAATTACATTTGTTCAAAGCAGTCGTTTAATTGCACTATAGGCTCTTTTTTTGTATCGTCCTGTTTTGATCAGTATATGCCAATGCAAGCCGATGCACTTCACCATGTTGATAAGAGAATTAAAATGAGAAGAATTATGGGACAAAAAAATCAAGGGATATTTAGCATAGAAAAAGAATTTGCGATTAATGGCGATTAATCGTGAGTTAACTATGACATTAATGCGATTAATCACGATTAAATATTTTAATCGCCTGACAGCTCTAAAAAAAATAAAAAGAAAGGTTGCTTTTATGTTCACATATCAGGAGACGGGTCACCAGAGCAAGGAGATTGTTCAGTTTAACAGCTTTTATCTGTCGATTCGCCACAATCACAAACCAGGACTCTTTTCCTTTTAATCCTTCTGGTCTGAAAATGTTATCTGAATATCCCACCATTTTCCCACAATGCCGACGACCATATTGTTTTCCCATCTTAAAGACTTCGGAAAAAGGTATTTGTAGTGGGAGTAAATTGGCCCAATAGAATACATTTGGATAAGCAGTTATAAAAGTCAAGTACATATTCCCTCAATAACCTCATGTATAATCTATCCTCTTAGAAATGATTGTAGATTGCACTAGCGTTGGCTGGTTAAAACATTGGTATGCAAGGACCTTTTACAGTATTAGTTTGACTAAGTTTTCGTTCATTAATTTGATTAGGAATGGCTTAAATTAATGATAGCTGCCATACAACTGCCAACAGCCTTCGATACGCCCGAGGTGTATCAGTGTACTTTGATTTTACTCACTCTGATCTCTTCGTTACTATAATTGTATTGGAGAGAATGTAAAATGTCGTCCACCCCTAAATTAATGATTGATCTATTTAAAAGATTTTGTCGGTTTGTTAAGACCCCAGGTACATTTTTGAGATTATCAACTAACCCAGCCACTATCGTCTCACAGAATTTACAGTTCAGTGCACGGCTCAGTCTTTGAGAAAGAGCAGTGGCAAGTAAACACAGATTGAAAGCTATGAGGGCCCTATTGGAGAAAGCCACCTAGCCATGGCAGTTTGTATGCACTTACCTCGGATGGACAAAACAAGTCAAAATCTGTTGGGATATGAAAGGTTTTCAATTGATGGTCACTTCCCAATTTCTAAACGTGTATTCAAAGTAAGATGAGGTAAGTTGAACAACAACAATGGCTGATTTACCTCTGGACATGGACAATGTTAACAATTAACCTTGAGTCTTAACAAACCGGACAATTCCATCTAGCATTGATTTTGTCCAACCCTTTTGTAAAGGTGAGAATACAGCATCCTACATTTGAAGAATATTATTCAGCCTTAATATCTGTATCACCTGAAAATACCAAAGCAGATCAAAAAAGGTTGGGATTATTAACAAACCCATGCAACTGATGTGAAAGGTTTGTCACAAGACCTGGTGGAACAACCATCCTCTATGGCAGAGCCGATGTTTGCTATAACAATGTTTCATGAATCACAACTAAATCTGTACAGACAAATTGTCCCCGCATATTAATTAGGAAACCACATTCTATGTATACATTCTATGTACACAACAAAAACATTTAAATTATAAAGTAAACTGACTAGATCTGAGGTGTATAGACTACTATAGAGGTGACATGTATTTGGTTTACACCTTAAATAAACAAACAGACAAAAGGGCCCTATTTTAACAGTCTGAAACGCAAGTGGGAAGCGCAAAGCGCAAGTAGCTTTGTGGGCGGTTCTACGGCGCTATCGCTATTTTACAGGCGGATAAATGACACTTGCGTCGCGGCGCAAGTGTCAAAAGGGTTGGTCTGAAGCAGCCTAATTACCCGTAGGTGTGGTTTGGGCGTAACGTCCAACAAACCAATGAGAGTGCCAGCTCCCATCCCCTTTAAGAGCCATGAGCGCATTTGAATCGGACGAGTTGATATTTTGACAGCGCGTCTGCAGTCTCCGATGAGACAGATGCACATGAATTTCAAACTGCAAATGGCTCAGTTTATTGCCAAATAATATGGCCTAATTCACACATGGAATAAGGGGTTTTCTTCCACAACTTCCTCGAGTCCTCAAATAAATTTCGGCAAAGAAAACGTATATGATATAACATATGATATGCGGTAACTGTGGTTCTATTTAATGATATACGCAATACATTATAAACATTGTTTCTTATTAGTATTGTATGCTATCCTAATATGCATGTGTCCCAGCGGTAATAGACATTGCCATTGATTGTATTATGCGTTACGTGTTTAGTTTGCGTGTGTTTAAACAGAGCACACACGCGCGCCCGCATTCATTCATTCTTTTTAACACTCACTCACGGTAAAACAATGTTTTTCACGATCAAATACTCATCAATCCTAAAAGTTATGGGCATGTAGGCCTACACGATGTCTGCGTCAAGAAAATATGTGTTTGCTGTACGGTGTTTGCAGATGCATTGATTTAAAAGTACAACTTATTACAGCTGCATCAGCTGTTCTTTCCCAAATAATTTACCAAGAATGTGCGGCTAGGTAGATGAGAGAAGCAAAGTGTATGCACGAGGTGCACAAGCAATCCGTATGCATCGCATGCGCATGTATGCATGCGCCCTTAAAATAGCATCTGAACAACGCGCCACTGACTTTAAACCAGGTATTTCCTGGTCTGTGGCGCAATTGTATTCAGAAACTGCAAAATTTCGTTTGCGCCAGAACACGCCTCCTCCTTCCGCCGAACCGCCCCTTGGGGCGCAAGATCATTCCCTAATTTACCCGCGAGTGGCGGTGGTGGGAAAAGAGCGCTCTGCGCCAGTTGTAAACTAGCAACGACACATGCGCCAGTGACTAAGTCACTTGCGCCGGATGCAAGATAGGGCCCTAAAAGTTCCAATCCAATTTCCTTTCCATCATCCACCACTCACCACACACTCTAGGAGGGAAGAAAACGATGGAAATTCAAACAATAGAAATAGGTGCTCCGGACCAACGCAGTGTCATACGTTTCCTCTCAACATTGTATTCCCTACGGTTTGCTGTGACTCAAACATTCTGGTTCACAATATCAGACCGACTGTTTTGTTCCTTAGGTGAACTATTTTGGGCTACCACGTTACCATGACGGTACGACCATTTTGTATATTTTTGAATTATTATTTATATTTCTATATTATATTGTATGCATAATTTATATAACCTTGGTCTTCTATTCATCTCATTTGTGTATATGATTCAGGGTAACTATATAGATTCTTTACATCCACCTGCAGCTCTTTTTGCCCAACTCCTTGTTCCCTCACAGATACATTGTTAGTGTAGTTGTTATGGTGATGTTTGTAGTTGTTATGGTGATGTTTGTAGTTGTTATGGTGGTGTTTGTTGCGTACCTTGTGAGAAGCACAGCGACGTCATGGTGGAGCGGGTGGTCGTCTCCTTTCATGTTCAGTCCTTTCTGCCACTTGCAGAAGCTGCTCAAGCTGCTGTCAGCATGGTGCGTGATCTTAAGCTCCTCCTAGCAACAGATTACATGGAGGGGAACGGATGTAACAACTGCATGAGGAGTTCAGAGACAGTGAAGGAGTCATTGGGTACGGGTCATTATTGTTGTTGGATAAACAACAAACACTCGAAGACCAAACAACAAAAATATACATACTTCAAGTGAACCGAAATTGCTGAATTTGTAAGGGCAAGTCGAACAAAAGAATACATTTAATAGTCCTTATTTTCAGGCTTCTAATAGGAATATACTTTGCTAGTGTAGCGGAGTGGATTTTTGGTATTGAGCTCTCTGTAAAAGTCTTGGCCATTCTTGAGCTGTATTAATTACCTTGCAGTGCGCATGCGTTTGCGCTGTGTGGTGCATGAGCGTGTGTGAATGTCGATAAAACACGATAACTACATGCTGGAAATAAAATGCTGCCAGCAAAATATACTCTGATGCTCTTTGAAGCCAGGTGTTTGAAGCCAACACTTCAAACTCAGAATAAATGCAAGACTACAGCCGTTACCGCTGCCCCGCAATTGATAAGGAGAAGCTAGTTTGGAATCACAAGGAGGATGCATTCATCACATCATCTGTCTAGAGTCACTTTTTCTTTTTCCCAACTCACAATTTACATTGACTCTATGCTCCCCCACACATCCATCTCCGAGCGCATACGTTTAATTCAATTCCCCTTTGTTGTTTTCTTGCTGTGAACTCTACATGGGTGACACATTGCCTGTGTGCCTGTGCGTGTGTGCCTGTGCGTGCATGCGGTTGCATGCCCATGCGTACATGGTTGCATGTGCCTCTGCGTGTGTGCACTAGGGCCCGACCGATTCATCGGCCTGCCGATTTAATCGCCCGATTATAGCCTTTTTGAAAATAATCAACATCTGCCAAAAAGACGCCGATTACAACCGTTTTTTTTTTTTTTTTTTTTTAATTAATTAAATGTTATTGCGCTTAGTATCCTGCAGATTGCGCTCCTACTCGCCTTGCTAACTAACAACTTTAGCTGGAGTAAAAAAGAGGAGATTGAATTTTACCGCACAACATGAAAGCACGCTCGCTCAGGCAGCTGCACGCTCACCTCAGCAATGTACACAAGACGCGTTGTTTGAGCATGCTGTGCCTGTTTTTCTTTAGGTCCCAGGCCATGTTAATTTGTTATACTGTAGACTCTAACGGTGAGACCATACTGCTCAGCACGCACGTGTTAGTCACTGCTCACGAGCGCAGCACATTGGGAGTTAGTTATTTATTTTACATAACACTCATTTTTGACTGTAAATGTATTCTAAAACACTCAAAGGTTCTGCATTCAATTCACATATTCGTCAAAAGTGTTTAAAGTATATTTAAGGTATCAAAAACTACGTTTTATATGCGTTTTTTTGTTTTGTTTTTAATCGGCCGATTAAATCGTAATCGTAATTTTTCTCTGAAAATAATCGCCATCGGCACTCAAAAATCAATATCGGTCGGGCCCTAGTGTGCACACAATGCTTTATGCATGTCACACCCTCACTTCGATTAGGTTTTGAACTCAGGATTAAAGAAGAATTACTAAAGCAGACTGCAGAAACATCTCTTCCCACATTGAGCCATGCTGCTGACGGGTGGGTGGGTGGCGCTGGAATGGGGAAGGTGGGGGAGGGAGTGGGTGGTTGACAAATGATACATTCCGGCAGACCTTAAACACATTATTTCTCGTTTTGAAACACTTCTACTACCGGACACACATGCCGGGAAATCAATGAAGTCAAAATAATCACATAATTAAATGCATTTAATTTGTTAACCCACTCCCAACAAAATACTTGTAAGGAGATGCAAGATCATTGACGAGAAATTCAAAGAAAAAAGACTGGATTGGATGATGGCTTTCGTGATCAGTTGTACAATACATCCCCCCAATATAAGTAAATGCTGCTTGTCAAACTATAAGAGACTGTTTCTATTGGGTGATTGTTTTTCCCATCACAGTTCTTATAAAACCCCAACCCCCAGTGCAGGGATTAGACAATCGACTGGCTCACCACTGTTGCTGGATAGATAGGCTATTATTTGGTGATATTTGGTAAGCCTTGTTTAGCAATTGAGGAACGGCTTTATCACATAAATAGGGTTAAATAAAACAGGAAATATGCTGAATGAAATATCAAATTGGGGGCTTTAATACACTAAACACAAAAATCATTGAAATGTGCCATCGATAACCGTGTGTTTCTATCATTGAATCACTGATCATAAATCAGTGATTCACATTGATTTATGACTTGGTGTGGGACTTCAGACCATAAGTGAATACCTGCGCCACTGCCAAGGCCAATTCAGAGCAAATCAGGAGATAACCCTGAGCTGCGGTGGTTGGGACCACATGGGAATGCGGAAAAAGACGCAGCTGGCATGCAGCGATGAAAGAAAGGCATGAAACGCCACCTGAGGCCATACTGGGATGGCCGATCACCTAAGGTGGGTAATCAGACTGGAAAATGCCAATGGGAAAAATGACCTTATTTACCTTGCAACGCTAGCATTGTAGCATTCCGTAAATTACCAACCAAGTGTGGAGATAGAAGAGAATGATTGCCGCTGTGTTGTCCTTTCCAAAACTGTATAACCTTAAACATGACATCACACAAATGGGCCATGAAGAGACACATCGCAGTCTGTGGGAATCACTGCAATGCCTGATTTGGTCTGAATGAGGCCTTAAGATGACATCAATTAAGGAGCTAGCCATTGTATCTAGCATGGGATAAGATAAATAGTGCTATGCCCAAAGGAAATGTTCTGTTTTCTGTGTAGGATCATATAGACGGATTGCCTCCTCTTTCTAATGCCCTATGCAATATTCTGCAACTGAATTTGACCTCTACAGATGAAGTACATTATATGTATATCTCTCTCTCTGATGGTCCATCACAGGGAGTAGTAATTAGAGGGCCCTTATCGTACCAGCAGTGGATGGTTATTAGTAAGTACAAGCAATACAAAATCGATCCTCTCTTGACATCACACGTTGGAGCGTCCACCCAGTCGGATAATGAAGAGAGCTGATTTCCAGCTAATCAACATCCCACGTGGTGTTCAAAGAGACACCCTTTAACTTATGCAGTAAGGAAGAAAATATTTTTTTCTTTGTACCTCCTCCTCCTCCAGTAGGATGAGACGAACAACCACAATATGGATGGCGTTTCCGATGCTGGCATCGCGGAAAAGTCCGGAAACCTGAAACACAAGCGTGACACATTAATAATGAAACATGTGAGTGTTGCAAATAGAAAAGAAAATCCAACATAAACGTGATGCAAAAAAGTAGGCCTCAATAAAAAATAAAATAATAATAATATTCAGTCCGCATGCTTCGTTTCTCGGTTGGAGTATTTAGCTCAAGGTTTCTAAAGGCTGCTTATCCGTGAGACGACTGCAAATATGAAATATAATTTAACCATCTCTTGGTGCATAGTCATGCATATCTTAACATCATCATCTTGTCAAGTAGTATTATTAATAATATACTTGGTAGATGTATTACACTTCCACAAATTAATACAAATATCCCAAATGAAAGTAAAAACGTCAACAGAGGAGATGAATTGTAAATTACTGCAGGGCTGCTGCCCCCAGGTTCCCTGGGGTTTAAACATCCTTTGTAGCTTACTCGCTGAAGATTATTAATAATTACTCGTGTTCAGACGTTCAACTTCTTCTCAATAAAATCATGCTTCCTCCATATGCAAAATGATGATAACAGTGAAACAGATGATTCAATGAAAAGGCAAGAACACTGTCCAAAAGTAACTTGGTTGCGTAGAAATGTGTGGAATATGTTTCTTTGCACAATGCGTTGAATGTTTTATGTGAAGTGGAAAATGGTTTGCAACCATTTTAATATCTCTCAAGGTCAACAGGAAAGGGTGAAGGACTCAGGAACAAAACTGTTAAAGACAGAGAGGGCAATATACGTTTCATTTCCTGCTAAGCCTCAGACTTGAATGTCAGACTTCCTGTTACTCCAACTTCACTTTAGATTCTATTGTGCTGAGAGAGGCCATTTCATAGATGACATGGTAAATAAAACTATTTTTGAACATCTATAGTTAAATGTTTGGAAGAGTGCAATGATCAGGTTTGTAATTTGTTTATATGTTATGCCTAATAACTTCCTCAGCATACTTATATAATAACAATGATTTAATAGAAAGTAAACTAAATTATAATTGTGGACTCCCTCTAGAATATGCCAGTGAGGGGGGCCGAACTCATCCGAGACAAGCATGCCATTTCCCATGTTTTACTCATTATGCCCGCTCTTCTGCTGTTCTTTTCTCCGTCTCTCTCTCTTTACAACTCTCAAATCATACAAGAACAGCCTTAATGAGGCAGGCCACTGATTACACATTGAGAATCATGTTGGGGAAGTGGTTGCACATTTCTAATCGAAGTATCTCGTTTAGTTTAATAATACATTGTTTGCAAGTGCAACAAACTCAGAATCAGAGTCACTTTACTTCAGTTTTATCAATAAATATAAAAATGATATAATAGAAAATAACACAGCGCCACTATTTAAAACCCCTTCCCCCAGAATAACTGCATGCATTTCTGGTGAAGTTGCCAACATGGCGAGTGCACCAGGGGATACTTTCCTAACTTGCTGCACATCTCGCCCTGTTGCCTCATTCGTTCAAGTTCAAGTACTCACAATATTCATGACGGCGAGCACATAGCTCTCCACTCCCTGGCTCCCGTGGTACTCCACCATCTTGGGGTCAGCCACTACCAGCGTCTCCACCCATTTCTCGGTGGTGACCGAGCGCTGGCGAACCCTCCTCCCTCTGCGGGCGCTGCGCCGGGTCTCCCAGCGCCGCCGCTGCCCTTCCGTTTCCTCAAGACCTCCGTGAGGATCTACGCATGGCCGCCGATAAACAAGAACTGTTTGAAGTCATTGGTACCCAGTTTGAAAACCCCTTTCTCATGAGGCATGGCGTTCTCTACATAATAGTATGAGGATTTTGGCCTGAGCATACTTCTATCATATTGCACCTGCAAGAACATTTCAATTCGAATGGAGTTTTCTCGGCAGAAAATGCCCGTACGAAACAATCTAAAATCGTTCTGTTCCGTTTTGAACGCTACTCTGAACTCACAAAGGCTCTAGAAGCAGATTTGATGAACCTTATGGTTATTCATCAGAGGGGCTATACGTTAAGTTAACACAATGATATTTAATAACAATTCCCTTTGCTGCAATGGAAAAACCTTGCCATGATCCATTGATTGCATATGGTAATGTCGAAATAGAGATGACTGCATATGCTTTTCTAGAATGTAGTCTAGATAGACGCCTATCGTCCTTGTCCACACAGAATAGAGCAATAGAGAGAGAGAGCAAGAGAGAGAGCGAGCGAGAGTGTGCGTGAGAAAGAGATTGCATTGTGCTTGTCAACTGGCGGTGTGCTGAAGGATACACAGAGTGGGTGTGTTATACCTTGGACGCCACAGGTGCTGTTGCTGTCAGCCTGCCGTGTCCCTGAGACGGGCCGCTCCGCGGGGCTCTGGTTCAAGGGGCTGTGGCGCTTGGAGATCAGATGAGCCTGCGGTTCCTCGGAAACACTGGAGGTCCGTTCCACTGGCTGGATGAAGAACTCCTCTTCAGAGACCGTGAACAGCCCTGTCTACGCACAACACAGGATTATTCTAGTGTGTATTTGTGTACATTTGTGTGTTTCCCAAGAGCAAATCGAAACAGCTGGTATTTCTTAATCTGAGTGCTCTTCATACCTGTGGCCACTAAAAGACAGCGCTTCGCAGTTGCCTTGCATGGGTTAGTGTTAGGGTAAGGTCCCTCACCCTTAAACCCGTGTATGTATGTAAATCTCTGGATATTTTGAATTCTTATAGAAATGAATGTCATTTGTGAATTTTGATAGGGCATTTAATCCATCTGTCTGTTTACTTACTTGTGGAGTGTGTGTGGATGATGAACGGTTTAAACAGCCTCACCTGGCCCGAATCAGATTGATTGGACTCTGGGGCTGGTTGAGGCTGCAACCTGTTGCGCATTGAGCAATCAATGTGCAACAGGTTAAACCAGCCATCACCGCACGCATTCAGGAAGACCTCCTGCGTCGCAACATGGGGCACTAGCGTCATGTATCATGACTGAAAACGGCTATTGTCGGCAAACCTTACAATAAACTGTCTTTCAACACCACCACCCTGCATCCTTCTTGGCCCATGTATTCCACAAGTGTGTTTATTTGCATGTGTGAAATCTTTATGGCTGTTAACGCTTCTAGATAATAATAATTCATTATATTTATATAGCGCTTTTCAATGACCCAAAGACGCTTACAGTGAAGGGGGGGGACCTCACTCACCACCACCAGTGTGTAGCACCCACTTGGGTGATGCACGGCAGCCAATCTGTGGCAGAACGCTCACCACACACCAGCTTGAGGTGGAGAGTGAGGGAATTAATGAGTCAGCCAATTGTACAGGAGGATTATTAGGGGGGCCAGAATGAGCCTGGTTGGGCCAGGACAAGGACCCCTGAGTGTCGAGTGCCGAGCCCCAGTGGTGGTAGCGGTGGGCCCCTGAACCTTCGGGGAAAGGGGCAGCAGCCACAAGTTGATGTTGGAGAGACTGGGACTGTTGGCGGGAGGACTAAAGTGGGACAGCATTTATATTAATTTGATACAGAATCTGATTCAATGGCTTGCATTATTAATGCAAATGATATTAATGTAAATGATAAGGTTTCAAGCTGTTAAGTATTTTAAGAAGCTGCATTACCCTCACATAGCCACAAGGGGAGCAAGACCTTAGGTAGGTGAAGAAGCCGAAGCCATTACGTCACCCCGGCCACGCCCACTGCATAGGCCACACCCACTTGACGTCCTCTATCGGATGATTCGAAGTGAAGAGGCCAGAGATAAATAGGTAGACGGCAGAGAGCCACCGGGCCTAAGCCCGGGGGCTTGAAGTAGATCACGGTATTTTCCTCTCCACGCGTTAGATACAATTCCCTCCCTTAAGCTTCATAGTTTACCATACCGAAACATGCCTACTTTATAACAAATAAAGTGAGTTAAAAGCAACCCGGGATTGGACTATTTTCTTCAAAGAATGCTGCAATAAAGCCACCAAGTAAATCAAGACAAGATTGTTTCCCCTTTTAAAATTTCAAAGGAGAACGGTTCGCGTTTAAGCGTTTGATTGTCCATATTCATTGTATTTCGTACCATATCCAACCTCCCTCCAACCATTACCCTTTTGCTTTAGCTCACAGGCTGTGGGCTACAGCTAGGGTTAGTTTACATGAAGCAACCTTTCTTGGATCTCCATAGCATAGTTATCCAGCAGTCCTACTAGGATATTCGCGGGAGTGAATAAAGAATAAAGAAGGGCATTTATATACGTTTCTTTCTACAATGGCCCATCTACATTGTGTTCATTTGAAACCTTCACAGACACTTTACTTACTTTAGGTGACTATTTTAGACCGAGTTTGTGTTCACCAATTATGCACTGATTCAGCATAGATCCCCTGATGCTAATGAGCCGACACGCGCACACGCACGGCTACGCAACCTGAGCTGGATGACGTATAGTCCATGCGACGACCATGGACATAATAAAGGCGACGAGCCTTCTTTCCCATTAAACGGTAAACATGGCGTCAAGCGGTTCAACTGTTGGTGTGTTCTCTGTGTTGTTGTCCATTGTTGTTAAAACTCTGACTGGCGGCAGACTTTATTATGGTCCATGCAGCGGACGCTTTGTGACGACGTATTACGACGTGATGACGTATGTACAAGAGCCTACCGTGGCCAGGCCACAGTTGCGACGGCCACGGCCAGATGGCCTAGTGTGAATGCAGGCCAGAGAACAATGGGGCCAGTTGAGCACGGTTAGGTGTGGAAAAAGGCCAATGGCCACGGTCAGATGGCCTAGTGTGAGTGCACCCTAAAACACCCCGTTGACCCAGATCTGAGCTTCTCTAACATCACCCTTGAGAGATAGTCATGGGGACGTATGCTGTACGATGTGTTGAATCATTGGCAGCTATAGCCTACATGTAGGTAATTTATGAAGCCTAACCTGCATTTTGCAACAACAGAACGGTAGTATTATAAAGATCTGTAGAAGTACATTACATTCAATTTTTATAATAAATGATTTATAATTAACGTTCGCAATTATGTGGGCAGGATTTTTTGTCTGAACTGGAACAGAAAAATGTGGGATTACCATAAATTCTGACCAAAGCCTATGTTGAAATAGGCATTGGAGTTGGCCCCTGATCCAGTGTCTTGCCCCCTAAATATGAAGAGCTATATGCCTGATTCCATCTCACTTTCAGCTGCCTGCCTGTGTTTGTCAGCTGCCTTGTCCCCATCTATCATTTCACATGGATGCCTTACCTTCAGGACCATGCAATGGTCCATCTGATAAGACTTATATACAATGAGCAAGCCATAGCTGCGCATATATTTAAGATGCGTGGTTAAAATTAATCGATCAAGGTAAATTGCCCTCAAGCGGTTACTACTTTGAATTGTTATTCACATAAATCCACATAAATGGACATAAACATAAGCATAATAAATAATAAATATCTTTGCCGAGAGAAACCTCAGTGTCAGCTACATTAATCCAGTCTGAATTTCGTATTCCTGGGGCCGGTTGCCCCAACAGGGCTTACAGCCTAGTCTTAAACTAAGTCAGTCGTAACTTGGCGTTCCACATCAGACCTTATTGTTACACCGGTTGAACCAACTAGGCTTATGCTTTCTTCTCACTAACACTGGGCGTAAATCCTACGGCTAGTCAAGAGCAGCTGTAAGGACAAAATCAAGGCCATATATCGTAACAACACAAACTAAAGTTAATAGATTCTTGTCCTTTGCATTTGATTTATTTGCATTATTCTTTCTAGAGGAGGAAATTAATTGGAATAATTAATTTGTTTTATATAAATATATATACTGTATATATATATATATGGCATATGTCCTGCTGACCTCAATAATACTTGGCAGTAAACTCAATGTACACATAACTCTGCATCGTTGAAAGACAAATAGATCCTGATAGGAATAGCAGGAAAGCACCCTTATTACGACATATATATATTATCTATAGAAATATAATTAAAGTATGATCTTCATCTAAATAAATGTCATGGAAATTGTTCAAATGCCTTATAACCAATTACATAAATCAATAGACAATAGGGACTGCTCAATCAAGAAGGCAAAAAAGATGCCTACTTGTGAATAAGGTAAGGGAATATAAAAATCCAGCAGAGAAACACTAGGTCCCTGAGGTTCCAACCCACACTGTAATTGTTTTAGTGTTCTGTTCATATATTTCCCATCAGAGATCTATGTGACCTATATAATCAAAACTACAGAGGATTTGACAGCTTCTATCACAATTATTGATTTAGTTCCAAACTGTGTGGGTGCACGATGCAAGCAGCAGATGTCCTATCCTTGGATGGATGCACTCATTCACGTGATCTGTATCGAAAAATGATTCCCCCTGCGAAACGATTATCAGCACCACCACTTTTTCCACAGCTGCAGTGTAACATTAATACGTCAGAAACGTGTACAATTAGGGCATTTAGCAGACGCTTTTATCCAAAGCGACTTACATCGGTTAATACACACATTGACACACCAACGGCAGAGTCAACCATGCAAGGAGACAGCCAGCTCGTCAGGAGCAGTAAGGGTTAAGTGTCTTGCTCAGGGGCTCCAGGGCGCACATGTCTTGTAACCGCCCCCTGCCAATCAAGGGTCACAAGATAAGCCCTTAATCCTAAAACATTTCTTATTGTGCAGAAATGGAAAAGTTTTTTTATTTGTCCACTTCACCTCCCAACAACATCAACTTAACAATACACTTTACAAAGAAGAGGGACAGAATTTCGTGGACCGCCCAGGACTGGTGGTCACACTCACGACCAGGAGGACTATTTCAACCGGCGAGAGATGAGGAAGGGGATGTGCCAACACATCAAGGATAAGGTTGTAGAAAGCCTTGAGTAAGTGAACTACACCAGAGGGATTAAAAGACTGTCAGTATGTTTGTACCTACTCCATGCTGTTCTAACACTCCTACATCCATCTCATTCAATCCAGCTCCAGGAGCATCACAGGTAGAAAAAATGTGTCGATACCTTACCTCTCCATGCGGGTCGGCCCCCTTGTGAACAAGGGGTTGACAGTGTTTTTTTATTTACGGTTCAACAAGCAACCATTTTCTTTCCCACTGCATCCATGCGTTTTTGTAATAGTAATATGGAACGATTTAAAACGAAAATACAACAATGTGTTCCCTCTCTCTGTGAATCAATAAGCTCTGCCGAGATAAACCTAAGTGGTGGCAGGGAAATTGGGAGATGGGGCGCCTTTTTTTCCTTTGAAATAAGACGGGTGAATTTATTCTTATAATAGATCACATCATTCAAACGCTTGGCAGCTATAGATAAAAAATTAACACAGTTTGATAAGAAAAATTTGATAGACTATTAAAGGAGAATTGCACATGTCATCTTCAAACACGACTTTGAAGCAGCCATTTCAATGAGGATATAAGACAGCCTGGAGCCAAAATGTTATGGTATAAGTATTGAACGGATATATGCAGTGTAAAGCCAGGATGATTATTGTGAGAAGTGAAGCGAATTCTACTGAGATGTCATCTTTTTTAAATGTTAGACATTCTCGGAAGCAGGCCAGCCCTTAATAACAGCGATGGGGTCTAAGGGGCTTATGGTTTCCAACCCATTTCAGGTATTGGAGCAACTTAAAATTAGCTCTAGCAATCAAGAAATACAAAAGTAATTTCTCCCCATTACATAGGTCATTTCACTTCATAGGTCTTATTCTGTTTTTCATTGATTGCTATGTACTGACACTGACCATGCAGTAGTATTAAGAGAGTTTGGTAACACTTTATTTGAAGGTATCTACATAAGAGTGACATGTCACTGTCATAACTATGACATGACACTGTCATGAACTTGTCATAAACGTTATGAACAAGTCAAACGTTTAAGACTTCGGTCATGTTCTCTTTATAAACTAGAGATGACACTGCATGTGCGTTTTCTGAAGAAAATGCATGTTGTTGCATGAGCTAACTTGTCGTGTGCGTAATATTCCATGAGCATGCTAACATGTTATGTAAGTCAGGCTAATGACCAAGCCCGGTAATTACCTGGGCCACATTTAAGCAGACTTGAGATTGATTGAATAATGGGGGTTCATTTGCATAATCAATGTGCATAATTCAGCAGTTTTTAACTGAATCAAAAAATCAAAATTACTTTAGGCCAGGCATGTTTATGCCGCGTTTCCACTGCAGGGTGCGGAACGGATCGGTTCGCAAAGGTGCGGTAGGGAGGGGGCGGTATAGCCCAGCTCAGTTCCGAGGTCGCGTTTCCACCGCCGACAGTACCCTTTAAGGTAGGCCGGATGTCGATCGCCACGGCAGCTACGTAAACATCGTAAACAACGTCTTCCTCCCCAAGAATGCAGACGAACGTCTCCACCTCCTTGTTCGCCCAAGCAAGCGTTTTACGCGACATGTTAATTGTAAAGAATAATACCTCGAGGCTACTGTTTGTTTGTTTTTATCCCCACGTCGCCCGGAAGTGATGATTCTGTCGACCAATCAACGGAGGGGGTGTGTAGCTAGAATTTCCCGGGACTCTTTCAGGCGTCTCGTCTCGTTTTCAGTACCCCAACGGTGGAGTACTGAAAACAAGGCCAAAACGGATACAGCTAAGTCCGGGTCACGCCCACTTTTGCAGTAGGGCCGAGATCGTTTATTGGCCTGTGGCATGTGCCACCGCGACCACTGACATACCATGGCATATGCCGTTCTGGAACGGTAACTGCCGTTCTGAAACGGTAACTGCCGTTCTGAAACGGTAACTGCCGTCGCGACCACTGACATACCATGGCATATGCCGTTCTGGAACGGTAACTACCATTCTGAAACGGTAACTACCGTTCTGAAACGGTAACTGCCGTCGCGACCACAGACATACCATGGCATATGCCGTTCTGGAACGGTAACTGCCGTTCTGAAACGGTAACTGCCGTTCTGAAACGGTAATGCCATGGCATATGCCTTTCTGGAACGGTAACTACCGTTCTGAAACGGTAACTGCCGTCCAGGTGGAACGGTAACTGCAGTTCCCAACAATGGTATGTGACACCAGCATAACTCCTCCGTATAATTTCAAGACAGGTATTGCCATAAATGTAAAGGTATATATATTTGGTATTTATTGACACAATATCACAACATAACGCCGTAAATAAAGGGATTTACACGTTTCTCTCGTCCGTGCTGTTGTAAGGATATTTCCGATCTGTTTGTTGTTGCTTTTGTAATGACAGATGCTTTTGAAAACAGCCGGACTTGCTCCGGTGACGGTAGTTATAGCCTAGCCTTCTAGGTGGCCATAGAGATAGTCTATTGCTTTGTTCCAATATCCATACTATCCGCAGTCATTATACTTTATTTTAGTATGACTTATTTTTTATATAGTTTGAGTACGTAGTGCGTTGCCAGTTTCTACTGGCACCTACCGTTTTTCCGCTGGCATGCCACTCATGTAAAATGGTATTACCAGTTTCTACTGGCACCTACCGTTTTTCCGCTGGCATGCCACTCATGGAAAATGGTAATTACCAGTTTCTACTGGCACCTACCGTTTTTCCGCTGGCATGCCACTCATGTAAAATGGTATTACCAGTTTCTACTGGCACCTACCGTTTTTCCGCTGGCATGCCACTCATGGAAAATGGTAATTACCAGTTTCTACTGGCACCTACCGTTTTTCCGCTGGCATGCCACTCATGGAAAATGGTAATTACCAGTTTCTACTGGCACCTACCGTTTTTATAAGAATGATTGTGTAGCTGTGAATCATGAGTGGTATGTGTGTATGAACGGGCAAATACCACAGGAAAGGAATATCTACTGGCAAACGGTAGGTGCCAGTAGAAACTGGTAATTACCATTTTCCATGAGTGGCATGCCAGCGGAAAAACGGTAGGTGCCAGTAGAAACTGGTAATACCATTTTACATGAGTGGCATGCCAGCGGAAAAAAGGTAGGTGCCAGTAGAAACTGGCAACGCACTACGTACTCAAACTATATAAAAAATAAGTCATACTAAAATAAAGTATAATGACTGCGGATAGTATGGATATTGGAACAAAGCAATAGACTATAGCTCTATGGCCACCTAGAAGGCTAGGCTATAACTACCGTCACCGGAGCAAGTCCGGCTGTTTTCAAAAGCATCTGTCATTACAAAAGCAACAACAAACAGATCGGAAATATCCTTACAACAGCACGGACGAGAGAAACGTGTAAATCCCTTTATTTACGGCGTTATGTTGTGATATTGTGTCAATAAATACCAAATATATATACCTTTACATTTATGGCAATACCTGTCTTGAAATTATACGGAGGAGTTATGCTGGTGTCACATACCATTGTTGGGAACTGCAGTTACCGTTCCACCTGGACGGCAGTTACCGTTTCAGAACGGTAGTTACCGTTCCAGAAAGGCATATGCCATGGCATTACCGTTTCAGAACGGCAGTTACCGTTCCAGAACGGCATATGCCATGGTATGTCAGTGGTCGCGACGGCAGTTACCGTTCCAGAACGGCAGTTACCGTTCCAGAACGGCATATGCCATGGTATGTCAGTGGTCGCGGTGGCACATGCCACAGGCCATTAAACGATCTCGGCGTCTCTCCACTTTTGGCGGTGGAAACGCAACCCGTTCCGCACCTTTGCGAACCGATCCGTTCCGCACCCTGCAGTGGAAACGCGGCATTAGGGAGCATGTCTACCAAATATTGGGTCATTTGGATGTACGGTTTAGTCTTCACAATCTTTTCAAGGTTTACCAAACTTTATTTTCCAACTGCCTAAAGGGTCAGCATGTCAAATAATGTCAAATTCCAATTCTTTGGCAGACGTGGTGTGAGGCGTGGCAGTTTAGGTTTGACCACTAGTTATAGCGCCACCTGTGGCCACAGCGATGCAATTCTTCTTGTAGACCTCCTTACTTACTCGTAACAAGTTAACATATTTCTATTTAACTCTAAGATGTTGAGGTTTGGAATGGTTAATTTTAGCATTTTTACCCATTCACCTTGAATATTGAATAATAATATTATAAAAATCCTAGGATTCGCTCACTTCTAATATATTAACAATTCTTTGCCATTTGATGTGTTTTTATACCTATAAAACTGTAAGAGGAGATAATTAAAGAATATGACGCAGACAAATAATACGATAACAATTGAGTGGCTTTGCACCAATAATCTCTTTAGGGATGCAATATCCAATGCATGCATTTAAACAACATCATTAGCATTGTTTCAAGGCCAATGGCAATAATTGATATCCACCGGCTGAAAAATGGTAAACCCTACAGGTAATAGATTTTGATTCAGCTGTTTATGGTTTTTGAATGATCGATTTTTTCCATCTTGGCATAAAATAACATACCTTCCCAACCCCCTGATTTCAGAGTTTATTCTCCAAACTGTCAGATAGCCGAGTGTGAGTGGATCACCAGAAAATCGCCTTGAAAAGACCATCAGAACTCTCGATTGGACTTGTCAGGCGCTTGCATTTGTAATCAAGTATGGATTCATTCATAAATTACCCATGCCGAGGCAGATACCAGTGAATATAAGGAACATGAAAGATCTAATTTTAAATAACTCATATTGAACAAGATGCTTTGACAGTCACTGCGCGTAAAAAACACCTCAGGAACGCTACAAGTAATAACATGGGCGCCTTTGCATAAGTCACCAATGCTGTTTGTCAGTTCTACCACACAGTGTGTTATGTGTGTCAAAGACCGTTGCGTAAAAGAGTTTATGGACAGAGGGTATCTAGGGGCAACCGGGCCGTTCATTATGCGTATAACTGAGACAAGGTTAGGTGTTAATTAATAATTAAAAGCAGATCTTGTATTATCAATCCGACCTCCTCCCCTTACTTTTTAGTACCGCCAGTGTGTAACCATTATGATTGTTGATATTATAGAATAAGCGATGTTGTAAGCCACCGTACAAATGGCATTTTAGCTATATTTCAAGTTGATCCCTCCATATGATCATTCTCAAAGTAAGGCCAAATCAACTTTTAATGTTTAGTCATCTGAACTTCAGATGCATTCATATTTATTATGCCATGTCACTGACCATGGTGAATTAGAAAAGATTCATACAATTAAAGTTGCAATGCATAAAATTTGAACTAGCTCGTAGATAGAATTAAATAATTAATATCACAAAATAAAAATTATTTTCTACAAATAAGCAATACTGGCCAGACTTTACCTCTCTCTTTGTTTTTCAAGAATCGTAATATTGACACACCTAAAACCCCTCCAACCCAAGTCACAGCCGAGCTACGCTAGTTCACATCACACAGATGCACAGCCAGTCAGAGTGGACAGAACATTGTTGCTGAGTTTTCTTCCTTTTTTTTGCCGAATTCTGAAAGCGTCCCGCCTACTTAATTGTGTGGGGCTGATTCTTACAAATTTCAACTCAAATGGAGGAAGAAATGAATTTGCAAACATTTAGGAGTTGTGGAGAAATGTAAGTGAGACCGAGAATATTAGTAAATGAATGTGTAAAGTATTGCAATATATGGGCATTTGCGGCGATACGATGAGTCGTGACTTAAAAATGTATAAGAGAAGGGGAGTAAAGTAGGCGGTAAGTTCGCCCCCCATAGTTCCAGAGCCCCTGGCGTGGATTCTGACCTTGGTGTTGCAAACAGTTCAGATTCTACACCAAAGATCATCAAAGATCTAACTATTTCATCCTTGACCCCTGTTGACACTGACCTCCAGATGATCTGATGTGATTGATATGCGTCCGTCTATTACAGCAAATCAATGTAATACAAATACAAAACTTAGCTCTTTGCTTTAGAAAGTAAAGTCTTGTCATACTGCCACAAAATCCAATGAGTAAAAAGTAAACATGACATGACACTAGTATTATAAAACAAATTACGGGACAGTTTGTATAGTGTCCACTTACCAGTCCATCACAGGTACTTATAGCAGCTTTTCCTTTACCAGTGGACTCGTCCCACACCTCCCCTAAGAAGTGGCACAGAGAGGGGGTGTGTCTTTGAAGCTTAGCCCCATCCAGGCCACCGTACCTCCTCTCTGTTAAAAAGCCAGTGGCCAAGAAGTGGGAGTTGAGGCTGAGGTTAAAGTGCAAACTATTGCCTCTGTGCAACAAGTGGTAGAAGACCCGCTCTGGGCTCCTCGTCTTCTCCAGGACATGTCGTCGCTGGATGCGGCTCCCATGGTGGGGCAGGAAGTTGGACAGGAAGTGACCTTTGGCGTCCACTCTTGTAGGGTTAACAACTTCATATTCTGGAGGCTTCTGGGGAAAACTCCCTGAAAGAGTTATAGAAGGGACAGAAAAAAATGAGTTAATCAAAGCTTATCTGGCAGTGAGGTGGAAACTAGCATATAGGAAACTATAAAGACGACTCATCATCTACAAATTCAGTTCAGCTATGCCGACAATATAAATAGTATTTACAAATGACCATCGCTATGCCAGCCTAGAGTAACAGACATCTTTTATCACAATCCCAAAAATACCTCCCATACTGCCTGATCAGAAGTGGCTTTATTTTAGCAATAGTCAATCTTTCACACAAAATGACCAATCAATTGTGTAGATTTGAACTTGGGTCTGATATACCATTACAGCATGGATTGAATAAAAAATGAGTTAAATTAAATCAGTTTAAAATGTAAATGTAAGTGCAATGCTACGTATTGCAAAGAGAATGGCGATGAAACGGCTAACGGAAGAGATGGAGTTCAGTGAATAGTATAATGTCAAGACTTAGCTATTTTAAATCAAGGGCAAGTGCTTGGTATTGGCCCCAGTGGAGGCATCCACACAGCCCAAGTTTGGGCTTCAGTGAAGGTAGCCACACTTTTCCCAGTGATGCTCATTCGTCTCGAAAACTTTTTTTCTACAGTACACTTTATTTTATCAGCCCAATGCAGGTATGCCTGTGCTTGAATACTGTGGAGTTCATCTTTGAGTGAAAGAAGATAAGTAATTCACGAGCAAGGCATTTGTCTACACATTAAAGTGTTCTTTGTATGAGCATGACCTAGTTCTACTGGATAAATAGCAAATCCAAGCAAATTCCCTCCCACTTTTGACAAGACTCCCCTTTGTACATGCAAATAGAAAACATAGAAAGTTTTTGTTATACTCTAAACAAGGAAAGCTAACTTTCATCCAACTACATGTTTCAGATAGAATAAATGCAATTCAAATATTGTACGTATTCATATCAATAAATGTAATATTTAAAATTGAAGAGACAGTCTCTCACATCACAATATTATATTGTGATGTGATTTTTTATATTTTGTCTGCCATTTAGTCTGTCTGTTATCCGGAGAAAACATGTCATATTTCATGTGTTTTATGTCATACGCATTTTAGCCAAACAAATTTGGCTCCTTTCTATCTTGGTGTCTTGCATCTTATGAATCCTGCCAGTTGTAATGGGAGTAATGGAGTTTAATGCAAGCAATAGATATTTGTGAAATTAAGTTAATTATACAAACAGTAATTGACAGATTATTTGATTGATAAATAAATAAATAAATAAATAAATAAAGAGAGAGAGAGAGAGAGAGAGAGAGAGAGAGAGAGAGAGAGAGAGAGAGAGAGAGAGAGAGAGAGAGAGAGAGAGACTTCGTTTCACTTCTTGAAACAAAGAGCTGGCGAAGTGCCCATAGTGTAAGCGTAGCTTCAATTCTATATTGAGTCTAACCCACTTGGCAAAGAAAGTGTAAAACCAGCTGTGAATAGTTTGAGTGCAGATGTGCAGACTGTGTGCATCTGCTTCTCCGCTCCGCCCTGACATTGTCATCCATGTATGTAGGCCTATAGTATAGTGTCCATTCATGTTTGCAAATTAGACTTTATTGACTAAGGACGGTCTGGTTTACCTGATTTGTGGATCTTGGTGTTTTCCACGACAGAAAGAAGACCAAGTGCGACAAAAAGGTGAATGAGAGAAAAAACTAGTCCAAGCCCGGTGTTCAAGTAGATAGTCATGTCGAACCGTCAGCTACATCTGAACAACATCACATTACGACCAAGCGTGCCTTAACTGAACTATGAATTATTTTTGGTTGCGTATTGCTACGGTTCACAAATAGGCTACACGGTTCTATCAGATGTCTCCGTTTTCGAGGGTAGTCCATATCCGTCCATGGAGATGGTTTGATATTTTTCGTTGTCTCGCTTTGATTTCATGCAGTTGTAGCCTACCATTTCACATCCCCCCCTCCATCAGTCTCCTCCCGACAGACTGACAGCTATAAACTTTCCTTTGCAAACAAAAGTTTGCAGAAGAAGAGCCACCCCCACCGAGGGGAGGGAGGGAGGGAGCGAGGACCTAGGACACCAGGACGTCTCTCGGGGCCACGCAGTTTAAAGCGGTATGATACACAAACACTCAACACAAAGAGAATCAGTGCGGGCTTCTTATCATACGATTGTATGGCCACGTAGGCTCATACAAGGTTTTCATGAGACACAGTTCTTCGGGCGTGTCAAAATGATGTAGGCATACTTGCAGTTAAACGGTTTTACATTCAGGAACGGGATGATTTAAATGGAACCCAGTGGACTTCTGTTCCTGCTGGCAAAGTCAGAGGGATTCGATAAACAAGTTCCAATGGGCATGGACTCAGTTCTCCATATGAAACTGCTGCCCAATCTTATTACCCCCTCTAGTGGAAGGATAGGATGGCGGCTGCCCAGCTCTGTTTGAGAATTAGATCTCATTGATTAAGGTCAAAACAGGCCTGCGTAAATCGTTAATACAAATATAGCCTACCGTAGGTCTATATGCAAATTTCAATCAATATATCAACATGGGGAGAAAAAACAAAGAGACTAGGAAGCATGTATTGTTATTACAGTTAATTTATATTAAATCACATTTTGTTCTCCTCTGTGATGCAACAACTTACGTCTCACAGCACCAACACCAATCCAGACCGTGCAACCACGTCACGGGCGCGCACCTGTATAAATCCAGACTGTCACAGAGACGCACCATGCAGACGAAGTGAAGTGGCAAGATGCCCCAACGCAGCTTATTCCTTTAACAGGATCAAATTAATTAGGTCTTTCATAAATGAGCGGACCATGTTGACATGCTATTAGGAGACGCCAAGAGTCAAGGTGCCGGCAACAATTTGCTCTATTTTAGGAGATGGACGACGTGCTTAACCAAAGTAGAACAATGAACAGAACTTCACCCGGAGGTGATCCATTCGGCAGTCTCGAGGACATTGATATGACTGCCGACGGGAGCCCTATCCTCCGGATCGTCATCTCCATCGTGTATTCTGTGGTTTGCGCGGTGGGTTTAGTCGGGAACCTGTTGGTCTTCTTCCTGATGAGGTTAAGACAAGGTCGGAAGAAGTCCAGTATAAATTGTTTCGTTATTAATTTGGCGGTGACTGACTTCCAGTTCGTGCTTACTCTGCCTTTCTGGGCAGTGGACACCGCGCTGGACTTCAGCTGGCCGTTTGGCGACGCCATGTGCAGAATCATCCTCACGGTCACCGTCATGAACATGTACGCTAGCGTCTTTTTTCTAACGGCCATGAGTGTGACCAGGTACTGGTCTGTCGCCTCAGCCCTGAAAAACCGAAGCTGCCGGGCGTCTGGATCCGCCAAATGGGTGTGCGCCGTGCTTTGGGTATCCGCCACAGTGGCCACGGCGCCCACAACCATTTTCTCCACCGTGACAGTCGTAGCAGGGGAAAAATTATGTCTTCTCAGGTTTCCAGAAGGACATGACTGGCTGGCGCTCTACCACATTCAGAAGATCCTGGTCGCGTTCATCATCCCGATGCTCGTGGTCACGGTGAGCTATTTAATGCTTTTACGCTTCATCCGTCAGAAAACCATGCGCAACAACAACCCAAAACGAAGGTCTAGAGTCACAAAATCTGTCACGATAGTGGTTTTATCTTTCTTTCTTTGCTGGATGCCCAACCACGCCATCACACTTTGGGGGGTGCTGGTGAAATTTAACGCTGTCAACTGGGATAAGTCCTACTACATGGTGCACACCTACGTTTTCCCGGTCACCGTCTGCCTGGCGCATGCGAACAGCTGTCTGAATCCAGTACTATATTGCCTCATCCGACCCGAGTTTCGGAAGATTTTACGGAATCTATTCTGGAAACTCCAAACTCCGTCCATAAAGAAAGAATGCGCATTACGCACGCTGTCAGGGAAGTTCCGCGCGCCGTACGAGGAAACCCACGAAGTTATTCCGCTGCAAACCACGGACAACGGACAGTTCCAACTGTCCATCCTAGACAGAAAAGGGTTATCCTGCTCGATCTCGTCCAACACTTGAAATTTGTCTGCTGGTAAAAGACTTGCGAGTTGTTTGTGAACGGGATGAAGGACTTTTTAAGTAGTGTGTTCACTTTTGTTTAAATATACCAGGTTGCATAGGCATATACGTTTGAATTATTAGAAGAAAATGATCCTTCCAACATCCAATAGCTGATTTGAAATGTCAACGGTCTACATGTCACTGTCTACACTGTAGACTTCAAAATGTACGCAAGAAATTAACACACAATAGGCTACTTGACACATAAAGACACCAAAAGTGTAATATACACATTCATTTATCAAGATTATGTCTTAGGACAAGACCAACAGGCATTTGATTTATGTCCGTCTTAAATGGCACCAACCTACTTTACTACCAACTGTGATGTTGATAAGCCAATTCAAGCCATTTCACTATACCCTCTAGCGACACAGACTAGAGGGTAGATGAAATGTGAAATGGCTCAAATAAGGGTCCTTAAGGTTTGGACCTCGATACTGTTAACATAATATGGGCCTCTACATATTATCTGCTAATATCTTTGTACATGTGGTGATATTTGGATTATTATAGCACGCAAGCTTATACATTTTTATAATTAATTTCAAATAAGATCAATGCAGCTCCAATCCAATTCATCAATGCATGGAGAACCCTGATTAGTGTAGGTGGTGGTGGGGGAGGAAAGAACTGTGGCAGCTTACACATTGTATACGACTTGATGACATGAAACACAGTGAGGATCTAAACCTCTGCCAACCGCCAAACGTCTACATTAAGCTTCTCCTGTACAAAAAAATCAGCCTGTGCCAGTGGCGTAACAAGGCAACGACGGGCCCGTATGCATGATGTTCAAGGCGGGCCCCCCCCCGTTACGATTGTTGACGGGGGGGGGGGGGGGGGGGTTCGGAGCGATTGTTGACGGGGGGGGTTCGGAGCGATTGTTGACGGGGGGGGTTCGGAGCGATTGTTGACGGGGGGGGGATTGTTGACGGGGGGGGGGTTTCGGAGCGATTGTTGACGGGGGGGGGGGGGGGGTGGTTCGGAGCGTTTGTTGACCGGGGGGGGGGGGGGGGGGGCAATTGTTGACAGGGGGGACGGGGGGATTGTTGACGGGGGGGGGGGTTTCGGAGCGATTGTTGACCGGGGGGGGGGGGGGGGGGTGGTTCGGAGCGATTGTTGACCGGGGGGGGGGGGATTTTTTATTTTTTATTTATTTTATTTTTTTGGGGGCCCTGATTGGCCCCGGGCCCGTACGCACCCGCATACCCTGCTTACCGATAGTTACGCCACTGGCCTGTGCCATAAATAATGACTGTTGGGTGCCTCCATTGAAATTGATTTGACTATTTTACTCTCTGATCATTCTGATCATATGATTACATAATTGTATTTTGAAAAAAACTTTCCATAGCAAATATACAGTAAACAAATTCCCAAAATAGCCTGGATCCCTGCTCTATCCCCCTCCATTCAGCCCCACCTGGTGTAATCCAATTTGGGCCAAGGACTCAATCTATACGAAACAGACCATTCCCCTGCATATACAAATATATGTGACTGAAGAAATGCTGTTGTTTTTTGTGTAGTATTTCTGTTTTGTAAAACAATTTGAAAGATTTTGACAAGCAAATAAAATATAAGTAGGTCTATATATGTAATCTGTAATGTGTGCGGTGATGTGTGTGTGTATGTGCATTTGTGCGTGTGTGCTGGTTGTTTCTTTATTAAACCTTCACAGGGAAAAGGCTGTGTGTGTGTTTTTGAAATACTTTACTAGGTGCTTCACGACCCAACCTTCCAGCTTTACTTATTTTCACACAGCATCCAAGATAATGGACCTCCCCACCCCCAGCCTGTCAGAAGCAAAGGAACTTGCTATCGCACATATTGCACGTGTGGTAGTCAGCAGCCCTGAACACTCTCTTAACCAATTCTTCAAATGACTCCCATCTGGACGCAAAAATAGGGTACTAGACTGAAAAGAAAAAGCCCATTTTAAAAGAAGTTTTGTCCCCTCAGCCCTCATAGCACTGAACATGAAAAATCTATTTTTATATGTCGATTTTTCATCACTGTATATTGTCCATGTCATGTTTATTTCTGACATGTTTTTCTGTGGTATACGTGGGAAGAGGGTTTATCTGTTATCTGTTGTATATGTGGGAATTTTTTTTATTTTTTATCTGTGTGCTACTGTACTCTTTTTAAATGTATGCTGCCCTGACACCAACTTGACTTGACTGTGTGAAAACAAGTATCCCTTCTCTTGAGTATACCGGGATGCCATATATGAAACATATTGGCACACAAACTTTTCATTCAACATTGGTAGAATAATATACTCCAAAAATATAGATGCTCTGAAATGTCATGAATTCTGATTAAAAATAAATTGGTAACACTTTATAATAAGGTTCCATAATAAATTGCAAACTATTCATTAACTAATCCTTTGTTATTTGGCACAAGTTAATAATACTTTCATTAATTAAATATAAGTTGTTGCATAACCCTAACCCAACCCTAACACACGACCAAATAGATATTTTAGTAACAATTAACAAATATTAACAAAGGGTTAGGTACTGACTAGTTTGCTTTTTATTATGGCACCTTATTATAAAGTGTTACCAATAAATTTGTAATCATAATAGGTGATTAATATTAAGTTTCTCAGTTGATTACACAAGTCTATTACTGCTCAAGAAGCCTGATTTGATTGGACAGCTTTATTTTTATTCAGCAGAGTTATTTCTAACAATACATATATGCAGAACATAAACATAAATATAAACATTTGGCAAATAAAACTTTATTTCATGAGTCTCATTATCTTAACACTGTTGTGTTCATACACACACCCTTCCCCTTCAAACAGTTGTTGAAATGATTCTACTTTACATTCTATGGCAACAGCAAACCAAATAGAATCCCAGACCAGATCGACTTCCCACCCAAAGACATTAGAGCACATTAAAGGCTCTATTCTCTAGGTGTATTATCTCCCGTTTCCTGGTTCATCACAGAGGCCAATGACATTTTAATTGGGTGAAACCAGGATGTGGAGATCAGCAACATTACACAGCTATGCAGCATTAAGTCTACACAATGGTTGCAAAGTGATTCAACCTCTAGTTGGCACCTAGGTACTCATTCTAGTTACTTCAATTGTTATTCATTCCCACATCTGTGGACTTTGTGGTAGACTTGACGCATGCACCTTTCAATGAAGGCTATTTGTTCCACTCTGAGACGTGTTGATTGACACCCGCTCCCTCAACCTGCTTGTGGTGGGAATACAATACTTAGAAAAAAACATTGTATGTGATAAAGTATAAAAGAACTTGACTATTTACAAAATTCAAGTTAATCTCTATATATTACATAAAAGTGCATCAGAAATGGAAAAAAGATAATTACACTGTGTGTTCCCAAGGCAATGTTTAAGGAAGGACGCAGGCCAGAAGGAGAAAATGTTTTTCGCAAGATGTGATAGGCTGCAGACAAGATCTTCTGAAGCACACACGGCATAGGAATTATCTTACAAAGGCCTCTTTAAGATTGGACATTTAGATATCTTTCATAAATAATGAGGTGGCTTACCAGTTTAATGCCTCAAAAGCGCTTTTGAACTTCCAATTACGTGGCCAAATACAGTACAATGGCTTAACACTTTATGGTACCATTCGGGTGGTCCAACACCCTTGAGGTTCTCGCACGTATCCATGAAGACGGTGAATAAATACACATTTGTAAAATACAAAACAGGATTGGAAACTGAGCTTTCCGCAATGCAGCAGATTCTCAAGCTCCCAAAATCGACCAAACTCACCGACCAACCAAACTAATCCTGTACTCAGAGCTCCGGGTGCTGGCCACTTGATAACCAAAGAGCCCTGAAGCTCTACTGAGGGAGAAACATGGTGGCCGGCCACCCAGGCTCCAGGGACAAGACCCCACTAGGCCGTGTCACAGTGCAGGAACGCTGGGTTAACACGCCACAGTGCGTACTCATGGGTGTCTCAAGGCGGGGCTGATCGGCTCGGGACGGGTCCAGTGCATCTTGCCCATGCGGAGTCGCGTGCCCCTGTCCTGGGATCGTTGCGGGGGCCTGGAGGGGGGGGGGAGACTGTGGTCCCTGAGTTTTGGGTCCCCTGTGATAGGGGTGTCCTGCGGGGGTAAGAGGGGGAGGGAGGCTAGCGTACGCTATCGCTCTTCCGCCACCTTGCCGTTCACCGGGTGCTGGTCCTCGTCTTTCCTTTTCCGTCTCTGGAAGAAGCCCAGCTGGGCGGGAGAGATGGTTAGAGGACATCCATTACAATGACAATAACAGCCGCGTTAGACACCATCTGCTGTTTGCCGTGGTGAAATGATCCATCATTGCGCTAGCAATAACACATTATGTCACTGTCATCCAAATTAATAAAACAAAACCAAGTCAATAAAGGCACACTACTAGCCAATAATATTGTGACTAGTTGATCCCTGTACAAAAGGGTACTGGATCTGATCCCCAGGCCACTTTGAGCGAGATGCCTAGCCCCCTTACTGTTTCTTCAGTAAATCTGAAATCACTGTAAGTCGCATTGGATAAAACCATCTGCTTACTGACGAAATATTCATATAATTGGATTGTGTCTGAGCAACGTTTACATTAGATTAATCCCATTTGCGATGAAGCATCATGGAGCCTGTGTTGTGTTACGTCATGTTTACCTTCCATAATGCAAGGCTGAGCAGGGCTAACAGTAGCAGGCCCCCCAAAGTGCTTCCTATGATGATCCAGATGGAGATTCTGTAATCTCCCTCCTTCCTGATCTCCAACACGATCTACAGGGGGAGACAGAGAGACAGAGCCACAGTTGGGAAACGCAACTGCAGCTATTCTGACCCCACCAGTCACTAGACGAGAATCACAGCAACCACACAATTATCAAATAACCAAGATATTGTGGGAATAGTAATTACTTCACAAGCTCATGAAAATAGGGAAAGATAAGATGGTTCTTTATTAATCCCATACAGGGACCCCAAGCAGTGGAAAGATAAAGAAAGATAGAGATAATGTCATGTCAATGTCATAGTTCAGTTAGTTATTTTTTAATGATAACGCACACTTAATAATATAATAATAAATGACTGGAGGGTTAAGACTAAAACCCGACATGAGAGAATTCAGAGATTTTCTGTGGTCTAAATTACACCCGATTTAGGAAAATGTTCATTCCCTCACGGATAGTAAAAAAAGCCAACGAAATCCACGAGGCAACGCACTTCAATTTTCCAATAGCAACTGAGCAATTTAGCAAACTGCTTACCCACAAAAAGCAGCGTGCCAGATAAGGTTGTATAACACTGGCCAATAGATGGCAGCAGACATTAGCATGTTGGCCCCATTCTGTGATGTACAAATGGAAAGCACTGCTGGTCCTTTCGGTCCCCCAGCACCACGCAGCCACGTAGGCTGCAGTAGCAACATGAGCACACAGGGATTCTGCTGACCACCCCTCAATGCAAAGCCTTACTATACCAGCCAGTAACCACAACCACTGTGGTAGCGCTAAGAAATCTTCAGCAGAAACAATACGGTAAGACTTTATAATAAGGGTACATTCATTACCCATTGAATACCATTAGTTAATGCAGTAGTAAGCATTATTATATATCAGACAGTACTATTGGAGTTGTGGTTAGGGTTACGTTTTTGTAGTTTAGTTATTTTAGGTTGAAGTTACTCTAGTTAGGGTTATTGTTAGCATTAGTGGGTTAGTTAACATGTTTTTTTTTAACATGAACACCATGAGCAAATTATTACTTGTTAATGCTTACTAGTGCATAAACTAATGTTTATGCAGTATTCTTCCTGCAGAAGTGTAGTGATGTTTTTTGATATATTGTACCCTGATTTTAACAACATGTTACCAATGTAAGTTTTATGTATATTCTAAAATAGACCTAATCAAAACAAAATCAAAGCCATAGCCCATAGCAGAGGCTTTTTTTCGATTGAACCAAGCTTTGTAGTACAGTGATAAAACAGCAGCTAAGCGTCAAACACTTAACAGTCTCTCCTTTGCCGTTTCCCAGAAAGGCTTGAATCAAAGCTGGTGTTCAAGTCTGAGCACCACCAGAATTGATTTGCTGCTGAGGTCTTTGTATTTGTTGTTGTCGTTGTTGGTGACTCACATGTCTGAGTGGTCTGTCCTCATGTAGGAACAGCGGGCTGGTTGAGTCCAGCACAACGGATGCACTCGTCACAAGCTCCAGGATTTTGAACTGCAGCTGGAGGAGAAAACAACAAACCCAGCGAGAGAAAAATGTATTATCATTACCATGAACAGATTGGATATAGCATAATTAGTGCTCTGGCATCTGTTTCTCCAGTAGGTCTCCCACGTGTACTTTCAGAATGTATCCCATAGGGGGCTATGTGGTGATCACGAATATTATCCTCAAGGCTTTTGCTTGGAAAAAAAAAAAAATTCTAATATAGACAAGAAAACAGTGTAATGTATAATTTCCGTGCTACTTAAAGACAATAAACAATGACATCACGTCAACCTGCAAGCCAGTACGTAATACAATTACATCTCTCCCAATCTGGCAACCTTCAGGAGGGCGAGTAGGGAGACCTCGGAGCTCCGTCGCTCTGCGACCCTGCTCACCGCATGTAGCGTGTCTATCCGCAGCACCCCGGAGATCTTCACATCCACCTGTCGGCAGGTGTCCAAGTGGACGGTGCACTGGATGGGCAGAATCAGGCTGTTGGACTGGTTCTGCTGAGGCGTAGCGCACGTCATCCAAAGAGGAACAAGAACAAACAAGGAGGTATTCACGTTACCTCATGAAACCATGTAGAGATGTGTGGTGATGATTATGTCAATGAGAAACAAGGTGGATCGAATTTAATATATAGATAATTATAATGAATATATTGAATAAATATTTAATATGTGCTATATATACCAGACGTGTAAAGCGGGACAGGTCCTCCGGGGAGGCGCGGCTCTGGGCGACGTGCTGGGGGGGAACACACTGGGTCCCGTCTGTCTGGGGGGAGACATCACACACACACACACACACACACACAGCCACCACCACGGTCTATGGTCAGCAAGCACGTCGCCAGCCTAACTAGGCCCTCACATCCAGCTCCACAGTGATAACAGAGGATCAGTGAGGGGCCAAATAACGCACGCTTTGGCTCGCTCTGCATGTTTAGAAACCACGGATCATAACAACCCCAATGTGATTATTATTGCAATTATGGGTTGCATATATATCCTTCTCAACAAGCCTGAGGCTTTCTTTCCCAGACACAAAGACAGAAAGACAAACATGACACATGACCTATAGAAGGACAGGAATTATAGGGTGATGTCCACAGAAGTAGATCAAGGTGTCTAAACAAAATGTGTTGTCTGTGTCTAGAGTTCATGCAAGGTCCCTTAAAGAGTGAGACATTAAAGATGAGTGTTGACGTTGAACCAGCTCTACCTACACCTCCTACCTGGTCAATGTAGAAGTCGGCAACACGTAGGAGCTGGTTTCCATTCTTGGTCATTTCCGGGATTTCGATGTTGAGCTGCAGATCTCTGACTGGGAAAAAGCCTAAGTTCTGGATCTGGTAAAAAAATAAACAGTAGAATGTATTCAAACAGTGCCCATGAGTCGCAGCGCATTGAAATATACAGGTGGGGTGGGGAGTCGGAGCTCACCTGGAAAGTGAAGTTGAATGGCGGACCAACGACTCCAGGCTCCTCGAGAGACAGGTCTGACTTGATGTCATAGCGCCTCGGATAAGAATCCCTTCAGGAGAATGAGAGAGAGATACAGGGCGAGAGAGATACAAGAGGGAAACATAATAGAGGCTTCACTTTCATGGCATTAGGTATTTAGTGTCCTGTTGTAAGTGCACATTATACAAATCATTAGTGCGGAGCCCTGAATGCTGGATCTAAATGTACATGCTGTCAACTCCCATGAACAGTAGAAGCTAATAACTCCGTAACAGACACCACTAAAGGCTTCTCTCAAGAGTAGAAAGTAGAGCCAAGGGAAATGTACAGGAAGAAAATATATGCAAAAGACACACCTGGTGAACAGAAGGTCCGTCTGGTATTTCAGTGAGTAATGAATGTCATTGAGGTTGTCAGACAAGCTCATCTCCTCTCCATCACTTTGAAACAAAAACAGAGACATTTGATATTGAATACTGTTATTTAAAGATGTGGAAAGCATCTGAGATAAGTAAATTGTTGGACTTATGCCATTGTTTCTCCTAAGGGGGATTAATAAAGTTGTATCGTATCGTTTATATAATCTGAAATACCTTATTGAAGTACATGTCTGAATTGTTTGCATCAAAGCAACAGCATTTGCGACATCATGAAAAATACAAAAAAGACTAGTTTCGACAGGCAAAGCGAGTAACCATGAATAACAAACAATTATCCTTATCCTCTGCTACAATTTCCATACTGAGTATTGCTTTTCAATTAATGGACTAGAACTCTTGACAAAATCAGGAAACGAAAAACGGTTTCCAATATTTTGGGTAAAATTGTAACATCAACTAAGATATATACGGCCATGGGAGAGCTATACACATCTGTGTTTAAATGTTAACTTGTTTAAAGCAACCATACCTGGAGGCCTGGAGGCTGATTCTCACATGATCCAGGAAGATGGAGCGACTGAACTCAAACTCCAGTCGAAATGTCACCTAAACAGAGGAATCAAAGTGGTGGTCACTTTATGGTTTTGTCTTTGATGTAAGCCCGCCTTTTTGTTAAGTACACAAATTGAATGGCACCCGGTTTGGGGGAATAGCCGGATGTATTTCAAGAAGTCCAGGGACTTTAACAAATGTTTTATGGAGGAGATAATGACTTCCAACAAAGTAATATCCGTCGTCTAGCCAATAAGGTCAGGAAGGCCACAAGGTAAACCTTAAGTCTTGGCAGGGCCACTGTATCTGTCATAACACCAAAGAAAGCTTGTGGTGCCCTTTTCATTTTGGATGAAAAGGGCACCCGAAGTATCCCCGATAAGGTATCAAAGATATCAGGATACATTTTATAAAGTCTGACTTTTGTCTAGTGAGTTTGGTGGGAATCCAGCAATACTATGTACTGTTGTACTAAAAACCCACCATTGAAAGAAATTGCTTAATTTAGGCAAATGATGTAGCCTTTGATACAAATTTCCATGCTAACTTAAGTCTAACCCAAGACAAAGGATTAGATCAAATCTCAGGGGAGGACCTTGTGCAGGGGATGACCCGCGAGAACCAAGTAGGAAGAACAGACAAGAGCCGAAGAAACAGATAGATGAATGCAGAACTAAGGTGCATTTGAACAAATGGAGTGGAGGGAATTGTTTAAAATTCCCCAAGCGCCGTTACTGTAATGGATTCCTAATGGAGGCCATCTGGCCCCAGAACCACAACTAACAAGGTTAACTGTGGCTTCCATTTGGAATTAAGACTCTTGTGGCATCAAGCATATCATACACACACACACTGTACGCCATGCTCTATTCACATTTTTCCCCATTATCACACATTCACTCATACACACATAGTACACAGTAGCAAACAAGAACACCTGTGTGTACAACAGCATTGACAAACGCATGTGCTTAAGAATGTGGGCAGAAACTAGTTTGAATGGGTTTATAGAGGAAAATAGCAGAACAGGGCTCTTTTTTCATCCTCAACATTTGGGACATAGCACAGGGATGGGCAGTCTACATTATCCTTAACAAATCTATATACAATATTAAAAATCGATTCATTAATTGAAATAAGGGATGTTCATTCATTATAAAAGCCAACAGAAAGATGACATTAATTTGTATGCTTTTGTCGGTATAAACTAACCGTCCTCTTTGGCCAGAGATCCTGTTTTTTCCTGCAAGCACAACAATAATGGCCCATTTGGCAGCTGCAGTTGCCGTGACTCTTTGCTGTATTCTAAAATACTCAACCTTCAAATTTTGTATACCTATATAGTATTAAGAGCTTTGGTTCCTATAGTGAGTGATGAACTATGGCCCCCGAAGGCTTGAAGGGGGACTCAAGCCCACTATAAGCTGATATTGGCCACTTTGTAGTCAAGGAGATAATTGCCATTTGCAGTGAGAAGCTGGACCGTTCTATCACCCTCGCCTTCAATCGCCCCCCACTTCCTGTCAAAGCTCTCTCTTCTCCACCATGTCATCATTACGGTAGAGCCATTGTGTCTGAGCATGGACAAGGCGCCCTCCAAGTGCCTTGACCTTCGCTAGAGTGCGACGCATCACAAGGACACGGCAGAGAGCCTTAACACTGCTGTTGCCACAAGCTTACTGCATAACCAACAAATGGATGTATGTGTGATGCCAATGATGGTGGTCCAATGACAGAAGGATAGGCGATGACATCACCAAACTAAAGGTAATGAGCTCTAATGAACCAGATCGAATGGGTTGTTTCCATGTGGTTCTGAGTTAACCACGTTGGTCTGAAGTGCTGAAGCCTGTGGACTTTAGGAAGCTGTGGTCTACTTTAGTACAATCTCGGATCCAGCAGTGCTACTTTAGCAGAATTTCTTGGGGGGAAGGCACATACAACTTCAAGGGTCAGAGTTATGCCTTGTTTCCTGTTTTGTTAAGGATACATTCTACTCACTTCTATTCACTTCGGAAGGGGAGTTAAATAAGTGTTATTTTAAGTGCAAGTGGTAAATGTTCATTGCCAATAGCTAATTGTGTAATTACAGATCCCTGCCTCAAGCAACATGTTTGGTTGAAACAAATATGAAGCGTAAGAAAATATGCCGCATTCACCCAGGTTTGAACTCCTCTGTGATGATTTGTGAGACAACGTCTCCAGTCCTCAGTGGCCCAAGCATTAAATTTGTGATCTCTCTGCTAATGTTCCTTCTGATAAATTAATTAAAGAGGGCTATTCAAATTAATCTGATACTCTTCTACTTGAACTGTATATGCAATTCCCCCTGCCTCTCCTTCGCATGCTTGCTGTTTAGCTAGAAAATATATAGGCTTCATGGTGATATCAGCCATCATCACATATATTATGCATCGCCATGGTGACCCCTTGACAAGCATTAGTAATTACAGGTTCTTCGTCGCTCCTCTCCTCTCTTGTTGCATAAATGTATTCCATAGCAGATGATGGATATGTTGAAATGAACAGATGAGATAATGTATGTTATTCGCTGAAAAAGCACTTTCTATATTCAGGTTGAAAATATAACAGGTAATATTTATTCCAGTGTGCTTCAGGTCAGAGTCGCGGTGCGGACAGCCAGTGACCGTGTGGGAGTGGGTGGTGTGTGGGGGGTTTGAGGGGGGGCTCACCTGGGTCTTGGCTCTCATGAAAGGCGCACTGACATTGCAGAGCCTGACGTTCTTCAGCCGAGCCTCGTAGTGGCACTCCACACGAATGTCCGTTTTGTCCTGCATGGAGAACAGCTCTTTAGAACCACTTGGGAACACATTCAGTCACATTCATGCGCTACAATAATATAGTGAAAGACATTAAATTCATGAGCTGCCCAGATTTATGTGCTTTTACTCTTGGCAGAAATCACCCATATTATGCAGTATTTATTCTAATGACCTGAAGGCACTGCTTTTAGTTATTTAGTTAAACACGCAGTGTATGCAGTGACTAACATTCAGATAAATGTCGTTTAGCAGCAGGTAGGGCTGAGGGGGCCTCTTGCTCAAGGACGCTTACAGGTTAGGCTGCGGACATTGGGGATCGGACCAGCACCTCTTGGCTTGGAGAGTAGACAGTCTAGCCACTATACCATCCTGCTTTTCTACCTCAAAGGGATGTGTGGCCACATCCGGGTGGTGAAGCCACCAGTAATATTTACACACAATATGTACTCTAATGTACCAGAAGTAATACCGGCTTTATCATCGTAAGACGACAGCAGGGTTAAAAAAGAATGAATGACCTAGGCCAATAAAAGTTACATTGGGACGGTTCAACTTCAACTCACCATCCCGTTAGGGCCAGTGCTAAAGAATGTGATGCGCTACATATAAAATAAAGAAAGTTTAATGATAAAATGGAAATGGTTCTGGAAACGCCTCTATGTATGCATTGAGGGTCCTGTTGCCATTGAAACCAGGATAGTGTTGAACAGAGATGGCGGTCAACAGGAGAAAGGGATTGTTGTTTTGAGGTGTATTTGTTTAAATATATGATTAACCACGTCAAGTAACAAAAGCCATTGCTTTATTTTCTAACGATACTGGTTTTGAGCCCTGACCTACAGCAGAGTAAAACAACAGCGATGGTGGGAAGGCTGGGAGACCCCGTTACCTTGACGATGAGGCTGGAGAAGCGCAGGTTGTGTGTGTAGGAGATGTTGAGGCGAGCCCCATAGGCGTTCTCCCCTTTATTGTCCAGACGCACGTCGACCACCACCCTCCGCCGCTGGACCTCCATCACCCTGACCGCTGGGTCGGCGTCGCCGCCAGCCAGGCGCCGGCAGTAAGCGCCACTGGAGGGCAGCGGCTGCTCGCAGAACTTCCTGTGAAGGGAGACGAGGTAATGGACAGCGAAGGAGAACGAGGGCGAAGACGTGAGACGAGATGAAGGAGAGAGAGGCAACGAGACGGAGAGAAACCGAGTGTGTGTGTGTGTGTGTGTGTGTGTGTGTGTGTGTGTGTGTGTGTGTGTGTGTGTGTGTGTGTGTGTGTGTGTGTGTGTGTGTGTGTGTGTGTGTGTGTGTGTGTGTGTGTGTGTGTGTGTGTGTGTGTGTGTGGCTACCTGGGAGTGATCAGATCCGTGACGCTCTGCAGTGCCAGGTCAGGTATACACCGATCATCCTCATCACAGCCATTCCAGAAAGGAAGCTATAGCAGAAACACAATTTCTCTGAATTATTTTGAATACGTTATTGATCGTTTTTTGAATTTCACATTTTGAGAAGAGCCGTTCAATCAAGCCATAACATGTCAATACATTAAAGTAAAAGAGCACTTTATTTTACCTCAGTCTTTGAAACAGTTGGCCAAGTGTCATCTAGGATAGGGCCTTGGTCTAGATCTTGCATCCCCACTTGTACAGCAAAGACTATAGGCCGTACATAGTCAGTAGTCTCCTAAAATACATAGCCTTGTTAAAAGAGTTCACAAAACATTACATAAGTGCACTAGGCCTTGTCCATGGAACTTATTAGCACATATTGTTTCTACATTTAAAAACATTGGTTAACATTTTGAATAACTGCAACTTTAAAGCATAAATAAAGCATTAGCAAAAAGCGGATTCCTCATTTATGAAGCATTGCTCATTCATTACTGCTCATTAGTAAGCTGTTCATAATCAGTTATCAATTATTATCAAGATAATTTGATAGTGGTTTATAAGATAATTTCTAAAGGGTAGGTTAAAGATTTACTATATATAAGTAATGTCTTGATAATGCTTTATGAGCACTTAATATTGCTGACCTTCCTGAATAGTTTAAGTAGTTAGAAAGCAAGGATTTTGAGTGAGCTTATCTAAACTATTTTTGCCTTGCTAAGCATTCATAAACGACATGTAAAGGCTGGATCAATAGATTCAGGTAGTTAAAATGCATTAGTTAAGTCCTTTTTGTGAGCTCATCTTATGTGAGGACTATCTATGCCTTACTAAGCAATTATAGTTTACATCTAAATGCTGGAAGTGCCTCAAGCACCATTGCAGCAGATTAGGGCATATATAGTCATCACAAGAATAACTCACACAAGAAGTGTAACTAATGTTTTCTAAATACCTGACCTAATTATGAATTGCATCAATATTTGGAGTTCATCTTGCATTATTACTACGTTCAATATTTAGCAAATCCTCAACTTATTTTTTTTTATAATGTCTCGGAACAATGCTTTATAATGCTGAATTCACTAGTACACGGGTTGTTAAGTACAGTTTGTAGCATGTCAACACAACATGCAATCAGAACACAGCGATCGTCTTTTCTAAACAATGCATTATTTACTGAAATCGATAAGCTAAAGAGTGAGAAAAAGATCAGTTCACTGTAATCAGGGTTAGCTAATTACTTTCAACTGGCGTTGAATGCCTGCAAATTATGCTTTCTGGTGGTTGCCCAACACTGGAAGGGTAAATGCGGTTAGATAATAAGTGGTACGGGTTAGAAAGAGTGGTCGCCTTACCAACACATGGAAGTAGATGTGTTCACAGGTCTCTTTCCCAGGAAGCAGGGTCAGGTTTTGAGGTTGCAGCTTTTCCAGGCTGTCCATAATGGCGCGGGGGTTGAAACGACGCTCCGCAATAGAGACGTTGTATTTGATCGCTTATTGGCAACAAAAAGAGAAAAAATAAGTAAATGCATAACTTTTTATTATACCATTCTTTATTCATAAAACAATAATAATAAAAATATACTGTATATTACTCTCAATTCTTTCTCACTTCTTTACTCAGGGCGTTTGTATGTATTTGCTGTAATCATAGTGGAATTTTTACCACTAGAATGGTCGGCTGTCTGAACTGGCACTGTTCTCAACGGAACTGTTCAAAGTGAATGAACTGTTGACTTTGAATGCAAAGGGACACGTCATTGCAGTACAACGCCATAGGCAGGGCCATAATGATGTCCACTTTAGTGCCAAACCAGCAGCAAAACTATTGTGGGCCCAACCCGGTAGCACGATTGTCCGTGCTCTGACTGGGATACGATTGAAGACATTCAAGAAATTCAGCCTTGGTGCAGAATTACAGCCACTACGAGCCAGTCCCACAATGTGCTTTCAACAAACGTTCAGTTTTTTAGAGGCGGGTCAAGGTAGAGGGTTGGGGTGTTGCCCTGAGCAGCTTGCGGCCACAGTATCATGCGTTAGTTTTTACAGTGGATGCATCACAATGTCTCGAATATCATCCGGAGGCCACACAGCTTTTGGCCGTGTTGTGTAAATATTCTAGCACACTCCAGGTGCTCCGGCGGGAGTCCTGGAGCTCTATATCTAAATATTATGAATCTCAAACGACTGCTTTGGGTTCTTCGACGTCTCTGGTTCCTCCACTTCCACGTCAATCTGAAGTACAGACTGAGCGGCGAAATGGAGTAGAAAGGGATTGTTGCAGTTTAGGGACTCCCGGTACTTCCACAACGAGACTCGTAGTGGGGGTTATCTCGACATGGAGGAGAAAGGGATTGTTGCCTGAAGATTGTTGCTCGGGATTATGGTGCTATGCGTCATAACACCAACCGCAGATCGGTTATCCAAATTAACAAAGTAGTGTACAACACTTGTGTTACAGTGTGCATATTCAAATACACACATGTGGAGCTGTCACGATCTGAGCTCATTGTCTCATTGGCGGGCCAAATTCCCTCATTTTGGCGGGCCAAAACTACTACGTTTTCTGTCGTAAAATAACGTAGTTATAGTACATTTTGGTGTGGGACTGGGTTTAAGGGACGTGGTTGGTTTCAGTTTCTGTGGAGGTCTGCTGCAATAATTGGAAGAATCAGATTGTTGTTTTGACGTATCCATAACTAGAGGGTAGATAACTAGATAACACCTCTTAAGTAGAAAAAAAACACTCCCATTCAAAATGCATGGGTTAACATTTCTTTCTGTGTAGCACAAAAAAGTCTGAGAAACACTCCAATTCCAAATGTATGGGTTTACATTTCGTTCTGTTTGGCACGAAAGAAGTCGGACAATCGTGCTCTGGAAAAGGATTCAATAGAATATCGTGTGGTACTGGGTGTGTTGGCAACACTTTAATGAAGCCTTAAAGGGAACATATTATGAAAACAACACTTTTCCTTGGATTTGGGGTGTTGTTTTGGGTCTCTGGCGCTCCAACACGCATACAAACTTTGAAAAAAGTCTGTACATTAATTTTTGAGTGAGATATGCATTTCTGAAAGTACCCCGCCTACTGTTACCAAACGAGCGAGTCAGTTTCGGTGCCCCCTCCCTCCTACGTAGGAAGGGGGGGACATGAATATTGCCTCCCACTTCCCCACACCCCTCCATTAGGAGCACAGCTAAGATTTTGTGGACCAGTGGACGAGCAGCTCCGGCAAGGGAAAGCACCATAATACGTCTCCTTTAGGAAATCAAGGTGCTTTTAACCTTTCTCTGCCAAATGACATGCAGCTGACACTTGACATTATGGGACAATATCAAGTAAAACTATTTCAACAAATCATTGATTGGTAAAATAGGATTCTCAAATGCCTTTTGAATGCCAGATAAAGTGCTTAAAAGCTAGACGCGTCATCTAATGGGGCACTGTGAATCCCTTTCCAACTCTTACGAAGAGTATATAAATGCAATGAACTTCACCTTAAGTTGTTCCACACTTAATCACCTAGTTCGCTGCATGACTGTGAGGTGTGCAGGTGATGGTTGAAGGCAATATGGAGTGTATAAAACAAGGCATTCGTCCTAGGGCAGACATTAAGGATGTGGAGAATTAGGACAGCACTTCAGACTAACCATCCCTGTGTTACTGATAATGGCCACAGAGTACATCCCCTGCCAGTTTGCTGTTCAATTTACACATAATAAAGTCAACGTTTGTACTTCTTTGATGCTTAAAAAGCTTTTAACCGAGAGGACATTGGTATGAGGTAAGTAGGTGCTTTATGGAGACCGTAGTTTCAGTTCATATACCAGAGAGAGCCGACAAACAACAGCACATCTGCCATTCATTACCAGACAGACAGACAGGCGTGCACACACACACACACACACACACACACACACACACACACACACACACACACACACACACACACACACACACACACACACACACACACACACACACACACACACACACACACACACACACACACACACGGCTAACAAGGGGAAAATGTAATGAATCCACTGGATATGGCCACAGAGGAAAAGATAACACCCCCCATCCCCCTCCCCACATACACACACTCGTCTCATGGATTTCATCAAGACGTTGAGTCGACGGGGGTTAACTGGAAACGCGAATGAAACCCAAGCGCCGTCCCATCTCCGTTCTGTTCAAACAAACAGGGAGCAGAGAGTCCCCTGCAGGTGTGGTCAACGGGCGGCCACAGGCAGCGGCGCCCAATCTGCTTCCACCAGGGACACCTGCACGGCCCACATCAGTGTAGTCGCCCAGTTATTGAACCATGATAATAAACCACTCATTTAAAGGTGCTGTGTGTTAGATTCAACAGCTTCTTTTTGAATGTAGATATCCATGAGACAAATGCTCAACCAAATCTCTTTTGTTTGACTGTAGGCCGCTTCCGACTCATTTCTGACCAATCAAGGCATCTCTTCCCTGATCGGGGAATCTCTATCTTGCCTGTCAATCACTTGTGTGCAGACAGCGTTACCCTCTCAACGGCGTCTAAACATTAGGGAGGGAGGGAGGGAGGGAGCCGAAAATACTGTTCTCTTCTGCTCTTAGTCTTCCTGTCATCTCTTAGATTCCGTGCACAGTTATGGGTCCATTGTCAGTAATGGGGTAAGAGTGTAAACAAATAGATGGAGTTCTTCAATGCAGACCTATGTGACTTAATCTGATCTTCTTTTAACCAGATCCTAAGTCTAGTAAGGAGTGGTGTACACCTCTTTCTGGAGGGATTGAGTGGCTGTCTTGTTAAGTAGCAAAAAGTGTAAATTGGGTTGAAATCCGTCCTCATGGCCATCCCGTTTGGATGTAATGCCATGCTTGGATAGATGAACACATACAGATCAATCATAGTTTGCAATGCACCAGTCCAGTCCAGTCCACCTGAATATAGATGAGATGCCAATAACAAGAAAATCTGCTTATATGGTGCTATAGCTTTTCTAACACAGAATCAATCCCTCTAAAGTCATATATGATGTCAATGCCAAATTACAACCACATTTTGCAAAAAATAAATGAATGTCAGTTGCACCTTTGATATAATAACGACACCCTCCCTAACCCTATTCAGGGAGGGTTCCCTTTAAATCTGTAAAACAATGAATTAAACATCACAAGGGACATGTGTTGGAGAGAATGCGTTTCAGACTAAATTCCACATTGTCCCTGCTCTTGGGCATCGGTCCAAATAGGCTGCTTTAAAATTGTACAGGCAAGGGAGTGAGGGGCTAGGAGGGGGGAGGGGGCTGGATTAATGTTTCTTACCGATTTCCTGCGTGGGATTTAAGGCCGTTCTGCCGGTGACATTGAGACAAACAATGGCCGACATGCAGGTCACATCTTTGCCACCTCTCTGGCAGTCCTTCACGAAGATGTTCACCTTGTTGGGCTCGAACCTGATGTTGGCGTTGATCCTCACCACGCTGCGTGACCTGTTGATCAATAGCCGGGTTGGTTATGCTACCATCATGTCCGTCCATTATGGCACCCATTGCACACCTAACCCTCCCTTGAGAACCTTCCCTTTTTTCTCGTTTTCTTGAATGATATTTAAGGGACTTGCTCCTTCTTTCCTCCTTTTCTTTGGGGGCTAAGCTTATGTGGGGGGGGGGTACAGACTGTACCTGTGATTAAAGGGACTGCATGGGAAATTTTGACATACATAAGTCGTTTCAAGCATTTAACATGTTTTCCATTTCACAAAATAATTAGCCCTTCCCTGACAGCCTGTGGAGGGTTGAATTCACAGGGGTCAGAAATAATAATGAATTTCTGCTTCGGACAGGTAGTCCCTTTAAGAACTACACATATAATTGACTTGACTTTAATCAGGTTTATCAGTGGGAATGTTCACAATATAGTAGGAGATTAAGACTTCCCATATCTTTAGTTATTAATTGACTCAATGTATTGGCAAAAGCCATAGCAAAGGTGTTAGATAAGAGGTAGTGAGGCAGCGTTTGTGGGAAATGGAGGTCCTATCTTTGGACAGAGATAAGCTAAATACACTTTTTCGAAAATCTCTGAGCAGAGATTAACCCTTTACATCCATTAGCATTTATCACAATTTATTCAGACTTTTTTTAATTGATCTATTAACTTGCATACCAAAACACATACCACCGGGTTATATTGTAGGCCAACAATACGTTACTTTATGTTACGTTTAGTTCAAGGCCAACTCTGTATGGCACACCCTGGATGGATCAACAATCAAGGAGTCTCTCCTATTGCTTCTATATATCAAACGCAATAGCCACTACACACACGCACGCACGCACGCACACACACACACACGCACAATAGCTTCATCCCGATGTGCCGTGGTCGGACTTAAAGGGGCAGTACCAACCAGAGAAGAATGGCAGCACCATAGGAGCCCACGGCCAGGTCCACCAGCCCGTCCTCGTTCATGTCCATCCTCCCGTGGATGTTCTGGCCAAAGTAGCGCAGGCCGGCTGCCAGGTCAGCAGCCGCTATCCTCTGGACCGCAGCAGAGAGGGAGAGGGCAGGACGAACACATGGCATTACTCTAAATATCCTGTCCTCCTGCCCAGTATCGACAAGAGGATGTCCACGGGGAAAAGGGAGCGTTGTACTATAATATTACTTGAATTACTACTGGTGTTATTTGTTTGAACAGCGCTCGTTAATGGTTTCAGAGCTTATGAACTCCATGATAATGACATTCATCATATGCTGTGAATGTTTACAGCCACTACCGTTGAGTTTATAAACCTCCACTACTTTTGGACTGTGCCTCTCCATAAACAAACCCAAATAAATCCTGGTAGTTAGAACTTCCACCCAGCACCATCGCTCAGAGTGATTATGATGAACTTACCTGTTTGTATTTGCGAAGGATGCGATTCTGCTGGCTGAAGAAGAGATAGATTGCCCCCTTGTGGTCGTCCTCTAGGGGGGCTCCCACCACCAGGTCATTGAATCCGTCCCCGTTGAGGTCAGGGACAGGGGCCAGCGATGAGCCAAAGCGAGCATTCTGTCCACCGTTGTGGATCTCCAGCGCACCCTCAAGGATGAACCGGTTCTGAGGGAGGGAGGAAGGGAGAAACGAGACAGAGTGCAGAAAAATGTAACACCGTTACTATGACTTGTCTAATCAAACCTGAAAAATAAACATGGAAAGGGAACTTATGGGAGAAAATGACTGAGGTTAAAATAAACTATGAGAAACATCTTGCCCACATGATTGACACCTGTGTGGAAAAAGGCAGAGTTAATCAAGGGCCCTGTTCCAAGGGAATTCCATGTGTCGTTTATGACACATGGAGACACCTCCAGATAGCCCTCTGTGAGGAGCCCCTTATCTCATCATTCATTAGAGCTGGCCCTGGGGTCTCCGGTGAGGTGACTGCTGAAGCAGTGATCCCTCTTTAGTCAATGAACTCAGTCCAATTCTCAGTTCACTTAGATATTAAGGTTGTATAGGTATACAAGTATATATTGTAAGTATTGTTACAATTAAAGCTAAACGTTAAACACTTTATTAATATTTTATCTGGCCCATTTGAAGGAAAGGTCAACAAATGCCTACATCCTGAGGGACATTAACACGTGTCACTCATTCACACTGTTTGCCTTTCAACTAACACTAATGCCCCGTCCACACAGAGCCAAAACGGGCGAAGACGATCCAGTTTCGTTTTATGCGGTTCAGGAGTCATTGCGAAACCGCATCGAGCTGTAGAAACGCTGTAGTAAATATTCAAGGCGCTGGTTCTCCACAGAAAGAAGTGGAGCGCATCAAGCCTGCGCGCATACGGCCTGCACTCTGTATACAAACATTCAGTCGTGAGGAGAGTCAGCCTTTTAAATTGAGCAGAAATACTTTTTAATGTACAGTTAGTAATTACATTTATCAAGGAGCTTTATTTAAAGCTACAAAAATAATACAAATAAAACAATAAATAAAGAATTCAACGCAACTCTGAAGTCCCCCAGCTGGTGGGGGGGCGATGACGTCAGCATCTGCGTTTCAGGCGTCCACACGAATCCTAACACGAAAGCGCATAGGTCCGGATAGATTTGAAACCACCCTGGGACCTGGTTTCAGAAAAGAGTGTTTTCGGCCACCAGGTCCGCCGGATCCTTCTGGACGGTCGGCCCGAACGCACAAGACTTATGCCGTTTCACCTAAAAATTGGCTCTGTGTGGAAGTGTGAGTGTCATGTAAACGCACTGAAGTCAGTCATTGCGTTTACATGCACCGCATAATCCGATTACAGCCATAGTTCGACTATACATGGTGGTGAGAAAATCGATTTATTGGCCGAAGCATGTCATACCCCGGTACGATAGGTGGCGCTGTACCCATTTTAACTAGTGGTAATAGAGCCACCGGCTGAACTCTTTACGTCACCAGCAACAACAAACTCATTCGAGAAAGATGTCTTCAGTAGACAGCTGTCAGTTCAAGTCCATGTCACTTCTCCGACACTCCATGGATCCGACCTCTCAATAACCCGAAATACTCCCATTGGTGCCCAGTTGTCCGACGTCCCTTTATTTAGAAAAAAATAAACCCTCTACTCCGACATCCCATGTTCCAACTATATGGGTTTTTGTGGAACACCTCCAATAATCGAATATCTGAATCAACAACATCACGTGAAATTACTTTTCTCAAGCCTATTAACACATTTCAATGTTGCATGCCATGTGGCTGTCTGCCAGGGCTCCGACGCACTCTTTCAGATTCATTATATCTGAGAATAACGCCGTCAGTTCGGCCGCGCAATGAATGAATAAAGATCGTAAACACATCGGAAGAAAAAATATATATATTTTGACAGATGTACCTGAAGTTACTACTTTACAACCATGTTGATGACCAACATCACACGGATGAAAACAATCTTTTCACATCCGTTTTCCTTGGCAGCATTTCAGGAATGTCTCCCTATTAATGTACTCATTGAAATAGTGAACTAGCTGTAGAAACGCTACATAATCCAGGCCTATGTGTGGCACTGATTCTCCACCAAAAAAGAAGAAGATGAGGCGGAGCATGCGCATCAAGCCTGCACACTGTATACAAACATACAGATGAGGAGGACAAAACGAACATCAGCACTTTTACCCAAACTTGTCGATTGGGCAGAAACTACATTTTAATGTACAGTTAGCAATTCAATTAAAGGGGCTGTATTTAAAGCTAGAAAAAATACGGCAAACAAAAACAAATTAGACGGAAAGCTCACCTTGGGAGGGCGGGCAACGACATCATCGTTTGCGTATGGCGTCCCAATCCTAACACGAAAACGCAGGGAGACGTTTTTCACTTTTTCTCTATTTCACCCTGTGACCTAGTTTAAAAAAAGTGTGTTTGCAGGAACCTAAAACGCCGGGTCCATCTGGACGGTCGGCCCAAATGTGAAAGACTTGCTTTTTTACACAAAAATCGTTTTAGTACGGACAGGGCCTTAATCCCTCCAACCTAGTCCTTCTCAACCTCAACAATCTCAGTATCAATGTGGACAAGTGCTCGGGACATCTTTCATAAAACCAGATATAAACACTCCAAGGACCCCGTGCACAACTCTCATAACCTGGTCATCATGCGCACATACAAACTCAGCATATTGGCCATAAACACGACCAATATGTTCAGACTACAGAGAGGTCTCACAACAAGAAGATAAAATAAGCCTATCAAGCAGGCACATATGGTCAGGAGATGAGTTCAGGTTGTGGGTGCGTTATGACTCCTTGTTCCATGGCTTACCTCAGGGTTTCAGCTGACAGAAGCGTCTTCTCTTGAAATCAATTCCTTTAAACAACTGCTCTGACTGCTGTCCTGAACTCTTTAGCAGCTATCAAACTCAGCTGTTTGTTTTTCCTCATTGCATTTCTTCTCAGTCTGCTAATCATTCGCTACATCAATATACAAAAGCCATGAAAGCCGGAGATCAAATGAGCTTCTAGCCTGCTTTATATTCCTTTGTTTTCAACCAGAGATTATAGGAAATCTTTAATTTTACGGTCTTTCACTGTGATTCTAAAAGCTATTCTGAGCTGTTGCTGAATCAAAGGAAAATCGCTGGATTTCCATAAAGATGTTCTAATTGCATGTCCAACATAAAGCGACTTTGGGGGATGTGGTGGGATAGTAAACCTCTGAAGAATGAAGTTGTATTTGAAATTAGAATCCTATGCGTGTGACTGTGGAAATTAATTTTCTACTTTGTGTTCCAACTATTGATTCAAAAATATTTCTGTTTCAGCCTATAAATTATAAATAATAGCCATGATTTGAAAGGAAACTGCTGATGCAGAGAGCGAACTGATCTGATGGTTGTGTGGTCAAGCGAGACATTGAGGTTGACCACACAAGATAGTGTGTTGAGTAATTTGTTCTGCCTCAGACAGATTGACAACGTGGGGAGAATATCACCATCACTTCATGAGTTCCCATGAGTAAATAAAAAAAGGTTAGCCTCTCGAATGAAATTTTGCGTATTCAAAGTTTACACATGAGGATTACAGCAGCCTTGAAGTATTTAAACGAGAAAAGCTAGTTTTACTCATCCATGTTCCATGAGAAATGGCAAATATTTATTAATCATGATGCAGGCATTAGTGCAACAACCTCCACTTTGATATGGACATTGTAATAATCAATCTCTATCGGTGATCATTGTTGCCCATCGTTTCTTTGCTTTTGGAGTCCTTGTATTTTCATGCAGGCATATTTCTGCTTGTCAGTCTGTGTCTGCAGGAGAACTAAATACTGTGGACTGTACTGGCAGTACATTGACGAGAGTATCCAAGCAGCTGGTCTGCTCTATCGAGCCAACGTTGGGAGTATTTTGAAACCTGAAGAATAATGGAGCAGGTCAACTGACAGTTGTGTCTCATATTGACCAGGGACAGCCCAGACAGTTCTTCTGCCTTTCATCCAACCCTGAATGAAAAGGGTTGGAAGACTTCCTCCAAGAGGTGAATTCTTTCCTTTCTCAATTCATACAAGAATAATAAAGCATGTCAACTAGCACTGTGTCAACTGGCAAGGATATCAGGCCTGCATGACGTGGAGTGGTTCGTCTACCTGCAGATCCAGAGTATTTCGCTGGTGACCTGGAAGGCACCCGGAGTTTGTCCCACACATAGTGTGAGGCAGTCTGATTCACTAATTTTCACAATACGCAGGTCACTTGGTTAGGGTCCGCTGGTCTCTACCAGTGTCTGGAACTGGAGGGCCCAAGAACGTATGTTTGCACAGGTTCTGACCACATTCATACATATGTGTGCCTTACTTTGCCAACATAGTTAAAAAATGTACACAAATTGTCCTTGTTGTTTTGCTTGTTGTGCTTATGTTTATATACATATATATACACATGTGTATCTACTTTTTGTGTATTTGTGTGACTGCTTCCTCTTCAATTATTCGTGGGAATTGTTTTGCAAAGGGAAGCAATTTGGTTTGTTTTTTAATGTTTTTTCTTTTGCTTTGCCTGAACAATGTGAAGTTTTGTAAGTGCTAGAGGTGTGTCTGTTCAAATGCTTGTGTAAATGCACACCTGCGTGTGAGTGTGTCTGTAGGGTGGCGTATACACACCAGCTCTGTGACTCTGTAGATGTAGACCTTGCCCTTCTCCATTCCTCCACTGAAAAACATGGGCGCCGCCACCAGGAGATTGTCTGTCACTCCGTCTCCGTCTATATCCAGAGGGGCTATCACACTGCCATAGTAGGAGCCGATCTGCAGGAATCACACACACACACACATTAATTTGCCATTCTTTTTTTTTTTTAAGTGCCTCTGTGTTCACCCTGCACTGTGTAGTAGTTAGTCCATCCCTTACTCGCCAAATGAATGGCAAATTAAAATCACTATAAGTATATTCTATTCTCATATAGAAAAAACAAAGCATTTGCGCTCGATGCTTGACTAATCAGCTGTTAGATGACGAACAGAGTCAGGAAGGGAAGGTGAAATACGGTTCTGTATTGTGTCAGTAGCGTGGGAGGCCTGTCTAGACGCTACAGTAAGACTGAGTGTCATTGGCTAGAGAGTCAGTGACTGCCTTCCAAACAGGAAACAGCTGTGTGTAGAAACATCCTTTTTTGCAGGATAAACGTATTCAAGCAATAACTTCTGGATGTGATGTCATAAACTCTCGGAGACCTCGAAGGCCTTTCTGCTGACAGTACTGAGCATTGCTCTAGTAACAGTAGGCTGATAGTAGTAGTAGTAGTAGTAGTAGTAGTAGTAGTAGTAGTAGTAGTAGTAGTAGTAGTAGTAGTAGTAGTAGTAGTAGTAGTAGTAGTAGTGTATATATATATATATATATATATATATATATATATATATATATATATATATATATATATATATATATATATATATATATATATATATATATATGTGTGTGTATCCATATATATTCATACACAATTGTCTATTATCTTAACTAAATCTAAACTGTTAATCAATACATTACATTACATTTATGTAGCTGACACTTATATCCAAAGTGACTTACAATGAGTGCATTTAACCATGATGATACAGCTCAGAAATTCCAAAGAATCATACAAATACATAAAATTAATCATAGTAGACAACAGCTTCAAGTGCAACATTATAGATACATTATCAAGAGATAGAGAAAGGCATCTTGAATTGTTGCTTTTGTCTTGGGTCAAGGCGCATTCTGAACAGAGGAGTTTTCAGAAGGAAGATGTGTAAGGTTTCTGCTGTCCTGAAGTAGGTGGGGAGCCCTTTCCATCATTGTGGAGCCAGGCCACAAAACAATCAATATCTTGTTTAGCGGCAAGGAAGTGAGGTTTGCTGCACCCTTGTAGCAAATCTAAATCGAGCAGCAACACGTGCAGGGTGCGGAGGAGTGGAGTACTGTGAGAGAAGCTTCTTTCTAGATGAGCGGCAGAGGTCTAGTGGCACATGTAGGGGGACCAGCCAGAAGGAAGTTGCGGTAGAATAGACGCGAGATGACAAGAGCCTGGACCAAAACCTTCGTGGCCGTCTGGGCCTTGTGGCCTCATTACAATACAATTTCTTATACTGACTGAAGCGTCTTCAATTTAAATTTGTATTGATAGTAACTTTATGAAGAAAAGCTGATTTAAATGAACTGCAACAGATAAAAAGGTCTGCTGAAGAGAGCCAAATCAAGTGGGATATAAAAACATTTTTTTATATGTTAAGAGTCTGATGACTGTTATGGACACCTTCACAGAAGGTTCAGTTCCCTTGGATGGCAAAATGTGATTCTGAAACATTTATGAGCGTGTGGTAAAACCGTTGAAGACTGCCAGATGTAGTCGCCTGGTAACTGGTCTCCACGGTGACAAGTAAAAATAAGGACGCACAGATGTTGAGTTGGGTAGAATGCTTGCCTTTGATGACAACGGCAGGATTGAACCTACATAACAGTTTTTTTTAGCTAGATTTAGTTATTGCATTTAGGGTAATTAGGGCAAAAATAGTTACGTAATCGTTTTTTATGTTTAGAATGAGGTTCACACTTCTACATGTTAGTGTTAGGGAAATAAGTCGAAGTAGTTACGTTTAGGTATTGGTTAGAGGGGGTTCAAAAATCGTTAAAAATGGGAACGAATGGAACATGGCTATATTATGTTAGAGAATAGACATAGACGGACATACTGTAGTCTGAATTTTCCCTGAGTTTGTATATCCCCCAATGCCAAATAAACTAAGTCAGACAGTACAGACCTCATGAGTACCTAAACTGTGGCAGTGGAAATCATTGGCATAGAGCGGTAGTTAGCTTGATTCTAACACAGGGATCTTAAAGATGTAACAGAGGGGACAATGTTAAAACAGTATTCATTTTTCTCATGGAGCATTCACAATATTGTAAATTGGTACAATGTTGCTGGAGAAACACTTTGCTGAGTATAACATCAAAATGATGTAGAGTATACCTGCTGGCCCTTGAGTGAATGCAGAATGGTGAGGTTTCCGGTGTTCTTCAGGGTGAAGATGATGACTTTGCCAGTGTGGTTGAAGCGTGGGGCGCCAGCAACAAGCAGACGACCACTTCTGGCCGAAACCACAGATGTGACTGCATAACCTGGCGGTACAGGGAAAACGCACTTTAAGACCAGCATAACTGACACACTATGGACATTTTAAAAGCATTTTTTATGGGTGATGGTACGATAACCATAATTTATTGGGAAGGTATTTGTGGGTTTATCTCTTTTCCTCTTGCTAGGCCCTATAATACTCTTCCATGCTTCTCTTCTTGGAAAGATGGAACGTGTATAGCTCAATACCTACAATTGACAACTTTTGCATTATTAAAATGACAGCAATAATCCCAAAATGTAAATATATATTTATTGCTAAGTTTATTTAACAATAAAAAGTGTGCCGTATTCTCTCCCCCGCACATGTTAAAGTGATTTAAAGCACCATTGTCGTGGTACTCAAGGAACAGTGTTAACTTTGACCTCAATGTCAGATGCATAAATATGTCATTGGTAATTGCCAAATATATTATACTTAGATGATATAAGCACTCCCCAAAGCAGTGTCAATCTCAAGGTGAAGAATGATTTATATTATCCACACATTTAAAAAACAGACCAGCAGTGGTACTCAGAAATAAAATAAAATATAACCGCAAGCGGTGATTAACGGGGTCCGAGCAAAATTAAAAGTCAAGAACACACTAATGGAAGATATATAAATGCAACATATAATTGTCATATTTAAGGGAAGATGTTCCACTTATGAACCTGAACTGCAGCCTCATTCACATGGTCAAAATGTCTATTGATAAGCACACAACATCCAGAAAACTCAAAGCACACATTTCTCAAGTGAATTAAGGGCTTTCTTCAAAGCATATACCTGAAAAATCTTTGACATTCAGAAGAAATTAAACATTTGTAGTCAAGAACACTAACGGAAGAAATATAAATATGACAGAGTTAATTATGAAGGAAAAATGGTTAACTGAGAAGTTCCCCTTAATGCCATACTGTGCCACAACTTTTCTCGGTTTTGGGACCTCAGTGATGGAATGAGCTCCCTGCAGCTCTCAGGACCGCAGAGTCACTCACTATCTTCCGAAAAAGACTCAAGACTCACCTGTTCAGAGTCCACCTCAACACTGCATAGCCACCCCCCCCCCCCCTTCTGGCCACCATTGTACACTGTATTGTATTGTACTGTACTGTATTGTATTGCATTGTATTATATTATAGTACTTAACTGTGTAGCAACTGCAGTAGCTGCTATCATGGCTGTAACACAGGGAATTGATTAGCCTAGCGATTGTGGTACTTGCACTTGGTTCTATGAACATCCTTTCTGTACCGACAGCGATATATTGATGCACTTCTTATGACAAATGTACTTATTGTAAGTCGCTTTGGATAAAAGTGTCTGCTAAATGCCCTAAATGTAAATGTACTGTGTTTTGGCAGACCAATTCTTGGAAACTAATGAGCCGGAATGTTGATTGCCTGATGAATTTCAGGTGCTGTTCAATGTTGTGCTTCTTAAATGAGTGGCATTGACAGAATGTCATGTTCAGCTTGTTCATAATGCTCTAATCAGGATTTGAGCTCTCAACCTAAGGATCACCAGTACACGGCATTATCCCGTTGAGCCACTGACATTCCTGACCTGCATGAAGCCTCGTTCACATGGTGAAAATGACTATTGATAAGCACACAACATCAAGAAAACTCCAAGCACACATTTCACAAGAGAATTAACGGCTTTCTTAAAAGAGTACAGATCTGAAAATTTGCACTGTTAATAATATCCACCTAATGATAGCCGTATGATAGTTACACACAAAATGTTCATATAGGCAAAATGGGTTAAGACTGTGGACGTTTGGCTTTTCGATGAAATTGTGGGAAAAGTAAAAAAAATTAGGGCAGAAGACCAGGGTGAAAAAGATGCATCTGATTTTAGAGATTAATATGATGAAAGAATTTTGAGTCCAGGTCAATCTGGCCTGGTCAATCTAAGCCCAATTCATGATTTTTTACAATAGCGCCACCCAGGGTGAAGTACCACAAATTTGGGTTTATGGGTAGTGGGGATTATTGGTAACCATACCTGAAAATTTCAAGAGTTTTCGATTTACGGTATAGGCGGCAGTATGACTTTTACAGAATTTGATGGGAAAAAACAACGTTACAGAAAAAAAAAAAAAAGAAATATGTATCTGTGCAAACAGTTACTGTGAGTATTATATTGATTCATCAATACATTAAAGGTGTGTAGGCAAGATTTAAGAGCTATAAATTGAGTATAATCTGTTTGAAATGGTATAGTATTCCATTAGCTCTGCCTGAATGATATACTCTGTGAAATATCTGTTTAGAGTTCACGTTGCCTGGTTCTATATGAGACCATTTTGATTTAAGGCCATTCCAAACCAATCAGGGAATCCATCTGGTCTGTCAATCAAATTAGCGCATACAGCATTATATTCTTATTGGTGCAGAAAATAAAGGGTGGGAGGGAGCGGAGAGGGAGGTTGAGTTTGTATGTGTTGATTAGTTAACACATCTTGCTCTCTTCTGCCCAAGGATATGGGGATATGCAATGTATTAAGCTAATAAAAAATATTATCCACAGCTGCCTCTTGAAGGGTCATCAGATGTAATCTTTAGCAATTACATTACATTGCAACTATTAAGCTCACACCTTTATCTGAAGGGACTTACAATAAATGCATTCAACCATGAAGATGCAACCCAAAAAGTGCAAGAAGCTGCTCTTTTTATGCAGTGATATCAGTTCCGTGATCCCTCCCTTTATTTCCAACTCTGCTAATTCATTTCCATTTGGGTATTTCTATGAGTTAGTTGGCATCAGCTCCTCATCATCTCACTATGAGTGTCCAGCAGTCCGCTATAGATTATAATCAGCCAACAGGTGTGTTCAGCAGTTTCAACTCATTAAATGTATTCAAGTTTGGAACTAAAGAAAGCTGTTGGCGTTCAGATTCTGTTTGTTTTAGAATGTCAAACAAACCTGTCACCTGATTGGACGATCTTTGAGAGGTCAGCGATAACCGGGGTCATGTTGAAATGGGTTTGAACTTTGAGAACAGCACCAAGGTGGAGAATAGGTTCAGTAGTGCCACCCATGATATAGTCTCACTGGAGCCGGCCGACCCTCCTACTCACCGAGGTAGGCCCCGTGGTTCTTCAGCTCCTCAGGGAACTCCTGAGCGTAGGAGGACTTAGGGGGGATCACCTTCCCTTGCCGGGTCTCCTTAAGCACGGCTCCATTCCAGTCATAAGCCCCCACGGCTCCCACCAAGATGCCGTCCTGCAGGGAAAGGGACAGATGAACGGCTGACACTACGTTGTGTTGAGATACCAGAGCTAGTCCATGGGACGCTGTGCCGCCATGCACCTTCACACACTGTATGTATGCAGACTCATATTGGAAAAAAGGGCTGCTGTTATTGTTCTATTGTTTTGTTTTTTTAATTGCATATTATATTTATGGGACAGCGTTCTAAAAAGATAGTCGTTTGAAGGCTATCATGAAAACAACAAAAGGCATCAGAGATAGAAGACTATCCCTGGAAAGTTAAAATAAATGCTGAAATTGACAACATTCCACCATCATGAGTTACATGGTCTCCACGGTTGGAGAAGAGCCAACCAGTCCAGGGCAGACGATGGTGCTACGACACAACGTGTGTCTACGTTGGCTGAATGATTTTGCCCCTTTTTTGCCAGCCTTTGCTTTAAAGCATTAAATGATACAGAACCTAACTTTATGCATCCACAACAAACACATTCAACTGACCCTGACTTACATCCTTTTCCCAAATGTGTTTAAATAACAATGTCATGATGAATAGATAATAGCAGATGGGCAGTATCAACAGACTGAAAACATTTGTAAAGAATCAGAGGCAAATATATGAACCTCATGGGAAACATCATCTTGAGTTCCCTAAAGTGAATGCTTTATTAGTTTGGTAAATAATTGCCCACTGGAGGAGATGTAGATTGGAATTACTAACGTGGTAAGCATTATTAACCACACTTTGACTCCATGAAAATAAAACTTTAAAGGTCCCTAACCGGCTCAGTTACATGCCGATCACAATATGCCGAGAAAGTATTTTCCAATGTTAGCATATGTTGAATCACTTGTTATTCTTTCTCAAGAAATGGAAAAGCCTTGTTACCAAACTGGCTCTAGCACAACGTGAAACGTCTGTCAGCAATGTAAGGTTTTGTGGTTCTCTGTTTGGCCCAAATGGTCACTATGGTAATTGAATCAACTTCCAAAACAACATTATGTACCAGTTATTTTGCCATTTAAGGTACCGAGCAATTCTACAATATGTCCTAGCTTGTTTTTTTCAGTCATCATTATTTCAGAGCAGGCCATAATTGTGGTTCAGTGGCCTTTCCGGTTGCCAATTTGACATCAGTGCGGGGAGATAATAGCTAAGTCCAAGAAACATGAATGAACATAATAAAATGCACACAGGGTACACCCAGTAACTTATTGAATCCAAGTCAAGCTCGAATTGCTTGGTACCTTTGTTAAATGAAAGAATCAAACCCTATTAGATACAAAGCTCTATAAAATCAGTAGTCCATGTGTATGGTCAGAAGCTAATGTTAAACACCATTCTTGAGGGGCCGTGAGCATAGTAAAACGGTATTGCTAAGACACATGCCACATCTGGATATATATGACATAAGCGATATTCCGATGCTGGCACATGTCACGTTCAACGAAACCATCTGGGCTCTGTGATGGCATGCTTTTCTCTATTTAAAACCCAACTTTTTATTTTTGGTTGGCAAATAACATTTGATCCTGCTCTCAACACTCCAAGTTCATGGTTGACTACCAGCCTTCAAGCTTCTCCAGCGCCATCCCTGGAATGCAGCGTTGAGGACGGAGTTTCCAGTCATTCCTGCCGCCCGGCTGCAACCTCTGGTCTCTATTTATTGTTTTTGGTCTAAAGCACCAGATATCTTTATTGCTCCCTAGACAAGTAGCGCTGTGCAGGAAAGCTGGAAATAAAATATCAAAGCTGTAGCATCAGCGCTAGTCAACTGTGGAATAATGGATGAGGGGGAGGGGGAAAGTCATAAAAAATAAGGAATTCTTGAGAGAAGTACACTGTGTATACTTTAACGTGTCCCTGTCACATCGCTCTGCTTAAGATGTGTTAGTGCAAGCCTGCAAGCCAACACACCTGCAGAGATCCACTCTGGGATAGCATCAAAGAATCATAGAACTGAAGAAGAAGCAGGAGAGAAAAAGATGCCTATGGTCTGGGAACCAAAAATAAGTCAAATGGGCCGCTGTCTCAAGCGTCTCTCAACCTCTGACTAATATGTCTCTCCCTGGGGATACCACTCTATCTTATTCCTCTTTGTTGGGTGGCTGAGGTGGAAAATACTGTGGTGGATCTACTGCCAGGGGTCTCTGAAATCATTATCAGTATGACCTGAAGCACAGAGAGAGACAGAGAGAGACAGAGACAGAGACAGAGAGAAAGAGAGAGAGAGAGAATATAGGCCCCGTCCACACAAAGCCAATTTTTTTGGATGAAGCCGCTTAAGTCTTGTGCGTTTCGGTCCGGGGCCCGATGCCGCACATTTCTGAATCCAAACTCGGAGGTGCTTTCAAATCTATCCGGACCTATGCAGTTTCGTGTTAGGATTCGTGTGGACGCCTGAAACGCAAACGATGACGTCATTAGCCCCCCACCAGCTGGGGGACGTCAGAGTTGCGCTGAATTTCTTATTTCTTATTTTATTTGTATTCTTTTTGTAGCTTTAAATAAAGCCCCTTGATCAATTTAATTACTAACTGTACATTAAAAAGTATTTCTGCTCTTTTTAAAAGGTTGAATCTCCTCATGACTGAATGTATATTCATATATAATACAATGGCTAGGGCGTTTAGAACGGTCTACCGTCGTTGCTTCTTTCCCCATAAAAAGCTACAGTCAGTGTTTAATGACGTTGATTTACCTTTGAGCATTTCCTCTTATAGGCTACTGTGTAAATTGTTGTTTAGAATTAACGTTTGTATCAAGAAAGAAAGACCCATCATCACAGCTGTTGCCGTTGGACATGGCTAAACCCTGCTTTGCACATGCCTTCCCGCATCAAAGTTGGTTACTTCAATGCATAAATATTCAGTGATAGAAATTAAATGGCTTTTTATTTTCAAAATCCGATGAGACAGATTTACTTCAATAGAAAAAAGAAAAGCCAGAAAAACACATGGAAGATGCTGTTTGTCGTTGTTTATTAGCAGCTGGTATGTGGAGATGTGGTTGCAGATATGAACCTTACCTCTACGTTGTGAGAGGAGAAGCCAGCCTGGGACATCTGGAGACCAAACGCTGTCCCATTTTTACTGGTCCCTGAGGAAACCCAACAGGTTTTGGAAGTTTAGCAGTACCCAAGAACACAGAGAATTCCTCACTCCCATAAACACATGATGACAGCACAAGTGCACTTGAACCACGTGTTAAAGGGATATTGGCGTTTTCATACGGTATCTTATAATGCTTTATTAAATGTTATGCTTAAGTTCCGAGAAACATTGTGGAAATACAGTACTTTGCACATACCTTCTAAACTGAAGATGCGTTCTCCAAGAGCATCCACGATGTCCTTTAAGGCCGACTCATCCGTCACGTTAAAGAAATGTTTGTCGTCCGGGTCACTAGCAATGTATTTGATTTCATTGAGAAAGGCTTCAGGATTGATTCCCCGACGGTTGTAGTAGCCAAGAACCTATACAAAAAAATACAGAGGTGAATTCCAATCCATATAATATATCCTTACTGTCAGCTATCTTCAATCACAAGAAGTACTTTGTTAGTATTCGTAGATTATTTCTGTGTCCGATACAGCCATTTAAGGGCACCATGTCAATACAGTCAACAATTCCACTGGTTTCACCAACAAAATGAGTTCAGACCTCTTATTAGACGCCAATAAACCAACGTCACCACCAGCTTTGACGGAGAATGTCATTAACCATACTGATTGGCAAGCATCAACTGTGGTCTGGAGCAGCTACAGCTTTTACTGCGGTGTAGCTTTGAGTTTGGCTTTATGACACTTTTGCAGCACATATTTTGCAGCACTGAGAAGAATACTCAGACACTGACGTTAAGTCCCCTGCTGGAGACCTAACTGTGTTAGTGCTGGAGCTAGGCTCGTGAACCAATCAACCTTTGAATCTCTCGATTGTGACCCTAAAAAGGTCTCCGGTAGCCTAGATGATTAGAACAATACCAGTGAACACTTACGGCAATTGCGTAGCGAGTGATGCCGTCCTTCTCGCAGTCCTCGATGACCTGCTGGAGGTCCGGGCTGTCATGAGACTCTCCGTCTGTTATCACGATCATCACCTTCTTTGCCCCCCGACGGCCGCCTTGTTTGAATCCTTCTGAGCTGTACAGATACATATTCAAAGATTTTGAATTTTATTGTAGATATCTTGAATAACGTTAAAAAAAAAAAGGGTATGTTGTCTGCAGTTTGAAATGTTAAAGGAATTTACTTAGGACAACACCTCAATCCCCCAGCAAAACCTGGTTTACAGCCTTACTCGAGGCAACAGTTACTTAATTTAACCCGATGGGCGGTCAAGGATCTGGTCAGGGAAATGATCCCCCAATTGTCCCCGAAACTTAGAAAGCACTGACAATAATAAACAATCTTTTAAAATGGCACACAACTTTTATGTTGAATTTTTCTAAATAGGAAAATCAAAACGCCTGTATGACTGCATTCTCTTGTTTACTGAGGTGAGTGATAGGTTTATTCATTATAGGATAGGATATATTTATATATATATATATATATATATATATATATATATGATGGTCTTTTCTGAACAAATATGGATGATATTGATGTGGGTGTTGAGCAGGGGATTGTGGGGGTTGTGAAAGGCATTACCGCGCAATTTTAATGCCGAGAGCTGTGTTAGTCTCCTCTCCTCCACGTTGCTCAATCCTGCGCGCCCTCTTCACCACCTCCTCCACAGACTGGTAGTCGCTCAGATGGAACTCATGCACCACCTTTTCCCCATACTGAACAACTCCAACCTGTCGGTCGAGAAACAGCTGCATTGAGGTGACTCTCACTTGATAACGTTTTCGAACAATACATTTTTTTTTTGGTTGATAGAATTATCCTATAGTAGCACACAGGCAAACAACTTGAATTACAAGTAGACTTAGGCAACAATAATCACGTTATAATAGTTATCGTTTTTTCTAAATGCAACACATCCAATGCGGGAAATCCTATCTAAGCTTAGCATACACACCTGAATTTGTCCCGGTCCGATGTAAAACTTCTGCAGGATGTTGATGAGAAAGGCCTGCACTTCATACCATGGGTAGATGGAGTTGGAGCCGTCCAGAACGATCATGATGTCCATGAAGGTTTCACATCCTGAATGGGAAGAATATGGAGATGGAGTAATGCGTGGAGTACAGTTTCATCTCAAAACAACACCAAGATCATTGTCTGTCAAAACCACAGAAAACAAAATAAAGAATGAAAGCTTTGGTCTTACTTTGAAAGGCTGGAGCAATGGTTCTGGAGAACTTAAAGCTTGAGTTCACTCTGGAGCAGATCCCAGTGCTGTAGTAGGAGCTGCCACACTCGTAGGACCACAAAGGCCCACAAGCCTGAGAGATCAGATATGTGTCATATAGGGATGGAAATTATTCATGTCAGTGTCCCGATTCTTTGCTTTCTCAATGTCACACTTGTTTTTGGTTCACTCAAAATTATTATAATATCGTATCTGTTACAGTGTCTGCCGTGGATTCTAGTGGGAGCTGGGATCACTCTGTGTGGTTTGTCTTTCTTTGTTTATCAAGTTATGAGCGGAGCTAGCGGACTCCAACTTCTCCGGAGTCCCCCTTTCTGCACCTCAACCAGACACACCTGATGATCATCTTAATCAACACTTCCTGTTTATATACTCCGGCCTCTCAATCATTCATCGTTAGATTGTCAAACAGTCTAAGGCCACGTTTACACGTAGCAGGGTATTTATAGAAACAAATATTTCCCCCCCTCCGTTTTGAAATATAACATTGTGCACGCAACATCGTTTTCAAAAAAGTTGTTGTTTACATCAAAACACATAAATACGCCGTCGAGCACCATTATAACTATGCCAAACATATGGGCGGCAGTGTAGGGAGAAGGATAAAGCCAGGCAAGCCAATCAGAATCCTCAGAATCAACAACAACGAATAACACGAGCGTCTTCCTGTAACAAACAAACTGTAAACATAGGGTGCTCATATGACGTTAAGCATTTCCTGGCGCATAATGTGACGCTTCAGAACCTAAAACCCCGCTTCTCCCCGTTGACACGACAACACATAACCGGCGTTTTCAGAAATCTCCACTTTAGCCGGAGTTTTTAGAAATGATCGTTTTCTGTGATAAAAACTGCGTTTTCGTGTAAATGAGAGGCCAAACCATGTTGAAATATCTGCGTTTTCCCTTCGTGTAAACGGGGTCTAACTCTGTTAGTAGGGTTCCTGGTGCCTGGTTCCTAGGTATCTTGGTTCCTGTAATCGAGATTATTGTGCTCCTGCCCAGGCCCTCCCTCTACCGCAGCGCTGTTCTTCCTGATCCATACACCGACCCGGCTAGCCTCCTGCATCTACCAGCTGCTGCTCCTTTCCCATCAGACAAACATTCAAACTACTTCAACCCGTGTCTGTGTTGTGCGTTTGGGCTCCCCAGTTCCCTAGGCTCCCGGAGTCTAATATTAAGAAGCATGCTGGATTAGTCTCCCAGCCACAGATCATGGAAAGGCGTACAGTGTATCTTGCGGTTAGGAGATTCCTGGGCCCCTTCGGTTGAACATGTCTGTTTACTATTATACCCAATTTTCTGCTGAAATAAAAAACAGTCGGCTCCATTAAGACATTCGACAACTTTTGGCTTGTTAAAAAACGAAATAGCAAAGGGGGCACTGACCACAAAGCTGTTGTCGTTGGGGTTGGACGTGAGGGTCATGCCCAGTCTCATCTTGTCCTTCCGCTCCGAAACATTGGTCAGAGATATCCTTCCTTAAGGAAAAACAACAGCATTCGTGTCAGCCCTTTGTAAAACAAAGCTAAACCCCCTCAAATTGGGTTCTTGATTGTTTCCAGATTAAACCCACCTCCCTTAGATCCCGGGTTTAACTTGCCATAGCAGTATGTGTGTCTATGAATATATGGCACACGTGTTTGATAGTGCATGCGGTGGTGCGATGCGGTGGAACACACATGTAGAACGTGTACATAAACCTGGAAAATAGCAGGGATAGGTCGGAATTTACGGTCTTTTGGTCTCACCATAATGAATTAAAGTGGATGCAGAAGAAAACGCAGGGAGACAATTAAGCAACCAATCAGACAGGGACAAGGAAATGCATGCACACAGAAAAACACAATAACCCAACAGTGCATGTTGATGAAAGGACATATGACAAAGGATGGGGGATGTCAGACATATTTGTGTCATTGGTAATGGTATTTCATATTATATCAATGTACACATGCATATTGATTTCTCCACTTCTAAAAAAATGTGTGATGAGTGCGAGAGTGTTAATACTGTACCTAGGTTTAGCTTGGAACAGCTGTTTCCATTGTTTTTCTTGCTCAGTGGACACTTGTAAATATCCCCTGTCTGGTACGGTCCATTCATTTCATTGGGAGCCCCGACTAATAACCTGACAAAATTAAACATCAAAAATAATTACATACAACTAGTCAGTATCAACTCAAAGAAACACAAGACTATTCAAATACAACCCAAAGGTTAAGGGGCAGCTGACATGGTGTCCGAACACGTCAATATCCCTGACAGGAGTTAGAAAGGGTTACCAATGAGAGCAAGCCTGGGCCATCTACGTTGTTAAATAGCCGTTCAGAAAACAAACCAGATGTCCATTACCTCCAGTGACACGCAAACTAAACGCATGGATGGTAGCCTGCTGTGCCAAGGGCCTCGGTCAAACGCTCTATCCCATAGGGAGCTGTAAAGGTCAGCCAACGCTGTTTTTACACAACCGACCCACATACCGCACACCAACACAGGCATGCAGATATACACATCACACAGAAGCATTCGCTAGTTCAATAGACCTACAGGGACCCTGGGTCGCCAGGAGACAACCTAATCCCAAACAAACTGGTTAATGGTCTTCAGACAATATGTTTTTCCTCAAATAGAGGAAACGGCAGCTCTTAGGAGATGTTTGTGCGGTGACGTCGTTGGGAAGAAGTCTTTGTAGTGGTGTACTAGGACCAGGTAAGTGCGGTGCGTATCAACATCAATATAAGGTTTTATTTGACTTGATGTGATAGAGCACATAAAACTGCCCGAGTGTTTACCTTAGAGTCATGGGAGTCGATGGAAGCCTCCAAAGGAATTAGCAATTTTCCTTTAGGATTTAATCCGGCCTGTGTCTTTTTATGTTTACCAGCTGTTGTTGTTTGGTTGCAGATGTTTCAAAGTCTACTTCTTTTTCGTATCAGTGTATCTAATGGTCTTCATATGCACTCTGCTTAATAGTCGGTCTCATAAGTCTCTTGATAGCATTCTTACTGAAGTAATCAACATGCTATGCCACACCACAAATGACATTTTTAGAGTAACTTCTCATCCAAAGTTCCAGGGATGAGAGGCTAACTTTAGCTGACTTCTGCAGGCTCCTCGACACCATTGGTGTGCATCATAGAGCCCTCATCATTACAGAGTCAGGGTAAGGGTTAGACCCTAGAGCCACGTGTGCACACACACAAACACGCACACACACAAACATACACACACACACACACATGAGAAGAGACACGTGATCAGAGACATACACAAACACACGATCAGACATACACACTCACTCGTACAATCAGACGGACACACAAACTCACACACACAGTCATGCTCTCACACACACACACACACACACACACACACACACACACACACACACACACACACACACACACACACACACACACACACACACACACACACACACACACACACACACACGAGGTTTGGCCTAGATTAGTATGAATGATGCATTTGAACTGAGGATGGAGCAATGCTGAGCATTAACCATAAAACTGCCAATTCCAAGAAATTTCAAGTGCAGCTTGCTTGTGGTGAAAACATGATACATACAGAAGAAGTCAATACAACACCAAACTTACGCTCACTCACAATGTGTATACGGTCTGGTTACGAGAGAAGTTGACAGGTAGTGTTGAAAAATGACTCAAGACTTGGGTAAACAGCGCAGAGTAATTAAGTGAAATGTGCACGACTATATGAGTGTGTGTGTATGGCAGGGAAACAAGGAACTTGCAACCATCGAATTCAGTGAGGAAGCAGACTTTTTTCCATAGAAGAACTCTAAAAACAGTGTCACCATGCTCAAATGACCAAATTCCAAGTTGTATCTTGAGACTCAATACAGTACCTGAACTGAACAGCTGCATTGCAAAGGTCAACTTGGAATAGCACCAACTAAAATCATACAAGTAGTGGTAGCAGGCAACAACCAAATTCTTTCCCCCAAACGAGAAACACCCGACACCATGATAACAAAACCAGACGCCTGGCAAATCGCTAGTGAGGACTTTAAGGGCGCCGCATGGCAAGCTTTCTTTGGCTCTATTTAGAATAGGCCCCCTATAAAGCCTAGAGAACAACATTTGACAGTTGACGACAACATTCACACTCAGGGCCATACAAATCATGATCATAACATAGAACACAGTATTTCTATATTAATTTGGTTCTCCATGTCGATAATCGTACTTCATGTTAGGTGGTGGTGGTGGTAATCAAAGACACAAAAAGATTGTGAAAGCTTAACAAAATATTATTTAACTTAAATATGACTCAAATTAACTCTGGATAGGGAGAAGTCAGGCAGATTACATCTCCTATCAGAAAGTTATTTGACAGAAGCATTCTTCATCTCCAGTTCGTGCGGACTTGAATCACAAAGTCATCGCAGTCACATCCTGTTATATCAATGCATATAAGGAATAATGCAGACCCTAGAGTATCCAACTCTCAGAGTCTTGAAGACCCAGACATCAGAATTAATATTTGCATAGCTATTAATACTTTTTATTGATTTCCTCAAGCACCAAAACCAAAATAAACTTGAACAGTAATTCAGTTCACGACATGTCTACCTTCATGAAAGAAAACCATTGTTGCTTTTTAGACCAGTTTTTAGAGTTGCCCTCCTTGATTTCACCAGAATCTGTTCAAGCAATCATCTTTTCCCCTCGCTAGGGTCGAACAGGCATCGGAGCTGAGGTCATGGTAATGACGCAGAAAAAAATAACATTGGTGCGTGAATATTTATATTTACCATGGTTACAGAGGATTAGGGTTTGAGGACGTGCACATCCAATGCTGTTATTAATGTGCATAATGTTTGGAAGGAGCAGATGCATGCCCCGTGAAACCACATCCAGGCCAAAAAAAGAAAACCGCTCATCAAACCTGAGGTCTGTGTGTACAGCCTCATTAGGGCCTCGCTCATCACATTCCATGTTGGTAAAGAGAGGAAGAAATTTTCTTATTACGGCTACAACCCCAGAAGCTGTAGCTCAGTGATCCTTCGTTATATTATGCACTTTCAAAAGCAAAAATAGAAATAAAGAAAGCAACAGGGGGAGAATTCTTCCATGCCATCTGAAAGTCCCCATTACAAGTTTTGCTGTTCAGTACTGTTTAATCATGCGTCGGTAGACCTCCATCCCCCCAAGATGCCGAGGTTGAGGTCTGGACGAGAGCTCCTGACTAAAAATGTTGCATAACATAACCTCAGAAATGTGAAGGAAACTCGAAGGAAACTCGCTTGGCTGCGAAATAGAAAAACGTTAGGGAATTGAACCTTTGTACGGTAATCAGTCTGATTAGGACATGTGCCAGCCCCCACCTGCAGCCCCCCTCTATCCCTTGTTTGTTCTTCATAGTGAATTTCCATCTGCATCAAGTATGACAACTGCACAATGTGTGCTAGTTTGTCTTAAATCGACCCAGACGTCTGAGAGTTTGCAGTCAGAAGTGTGGTTATGTGAATCAGAATATCTAGAATACGATGGCAAAGAAAAATAAATAACTCATATGTATATATATTTATTAAATTCAAAATATGACTACATTATATAATATTAGAAACTCCATCTGACATACTCTGCGTTATGTTTTGTGCAGACAGTGCTTTTCGCCGGTCAAAGAGGTCAAACTAAGTAAGCCTTGAAGCAGCCTCTATTTGGGACCAGGTGAGCAGTGGATCACCCCCACCACCTCCTCCTCCTCCTCCTTTGTGGTTTTCCACTCTTGACAATGCAGAGGAGTAAAAGGTCAGGGCTTTACCGGAGGGACCCAGAACCGACCCTCTGAGAAAACAAACGAAAGGGAGCAGGAATAGAAGTTGGTCGCTGGATCCTAGTGGTCAAGGTATTCAGGTATTCTCTGGGGGTTGAATGGCTCCAGGATTGTTGGCTCCCTGAAGACAGTGTCTGCCAGACTGTTTAGAAGCCCGCTTTGTCAGACGGACCAGCAAGGCAGTGACATACTGTTGACAAACCGCTGACCCTTTGGCTGGATGGGACGGCTCTGGTGTTTAAGGACAGCATCTGGCAAAATACCTTGATAAGATATCAGGAGCTGCTTAAGGCGCTAAGTGAAGAACTCTGGGATATGTCCTCTGTTAATGTCAGCGGGGATGGAAGGATTAAAGAAGACCGATTTTCCACTCACTTTTTGTTTTGTTTTTGCTCTTAGTTAGTTTGGTTTGCCTGTCTTGCCTCAGAGTTCAGGACATAAAGAGAACCTATTGTGGAATGATCCTGTTCCTATACAAATATAGCGCTGTTTTTTCTGGTAGTCAAAAGTTGAAGTTCAGAGGTTGAAGGTGCTGCTTGGCACATATCTGTATCCACATGGACAATATAATTTAGCAATGTAAATCTCAGTTTTATTGGTAGCTAACTCATGGGTGAAAGTTCTTGAGTGAAATATATCATATTACTTGCGTCAATATGGAGGAAACTTTAGACATTCCAAATTGATTTGCAATTACAGATGCACAATCACCCTGGGAACCCCTCTCAATCGCCCTCTCCCTTCATCATTCTCTCTTTCATATATTTCCATATGACTCATACAGACACACGCACGCACAGACATACACAAACAAACACACACACACTTGAGGTTTGTTTGGACTAGACAAGTATGACGGATGCATATGAACTGGGAATCCAGCATAGCATCACACACACAGACAATAGTTCATGAAACTACTTAGAACTGGCTTGGCGTTGACATTGAAGTCTGTTTCTCATCATCTTCCAGGCCTGCACAACTTACAAACTGCCACTGTTATTTTGTCACATTAACAGACAGACAGACAGACAGACAGACAGACAGACAGACAGACAGACAGACAGACAGACAGACAGACAGACAGACAGACAGACAGACAGACAGACAGACAGACAGACAGACAGACAGACAGACAGACAGACAGACAGACAGACAGACAGACAGACAGACAGACAGACAGACAGACAGACAGACAGACAGACAGACAGACAGACACACACACACACACACACACACACACACAAACACACACACAGTGTGGGGTATGGGCGTCAGTGATGTTGAATAAAGATAAGTTATAATGTAAGTTAGGGTAAGCCATTTTGTAAATAAGGGCTTAAAATATTAATAAAATACAAGATTGAGGCTCATGTGATATGTAGAATTTTGCTGTGAGTGATCAGGGCTGTATCATTATTGTTGAAATAGCATTTTATTCAACTTAAATGTAACATGATTTAGTTAAAAGAGACACAAGCAATCTGTCCTGAACGGATCCCATAGCTTTTAAGCCTAATAGTGGTATTTGTTTAGCATTTGAATTTATGCCAAAAGCCAACATCTCTAATTGGTTTCACACTCTTGACAACAAACCACAATCTGTTTTGCACTTAGTGCTGAAATGTTTTAAGTGAGTATCTCCCCTGGGCTGTTGTTCCCCACATGACAGCCACATTAAGATCCATCCCATGGGATCATTAAGTATGGTTGACAAGTTTTAGCGCAACCTCTTTACTGTCGTTCTGATTTAAGATTAAAGATGTGACAGGAAACAACCTAATTCGACCTTTATATGTCAGTCTTTTTTACTTCCTTCTCTGCTTCCCTTTTCATGCCTTTCTTTCTTCTTTATTCTCACACAAAATGGAAAAAGATCTTGAAAGCCTTAAAAAACTGGGGCTTGGATAATGAGTTGTTAGAGACATTATTAAAACTGTATTAATATACGTTTAAGTTGCTTATGAATAGGATAAGATTTAATTTTAGATTTTTAATCTAATACATCTACAATCAAGTTATATTTTAAAACTTGAAACTCCCCTTCTTTCTTTCCAACACTCAGCCTAATTAACTGACTTGTGAATGATAGAAATCCCTCCATCTCGATCTAAAGAGAGACATAGAGTTGAGTGGAGAAGTGACCTACAGCTTCTAAGCTTCCATGGATCATCAGGGTCTGTATGTGTAGGCTCATAATCTGCTAACTATACACAGACAACGCCAACTACAACAGTCTCAAGATCCCATTTGTGCAGTTTACTCCACACACACACACACACACACACACACACACACACACACACACACACACACACACACACACACACACACACACACACACACACACACACACACACACACTGCTGATCCCAGACCGCCACAGGGATGGAAGAGGATGGAGAAGGTGCCAAGCAGAACAGTGAAGCACATTGGCCCAGTACAATGAACACTCTTTATATGAGCTCTATAGAGGTTAAACACTGCTGTCTTTGTATGGGCCGTGCGTTTTAAGTCCGTCAAATGTATCACATATTGTATCCTTTATTTATGCGCTGCGTGAGCTGATGTTGTCACGGAGGTGAAGAGGGCTTAGATGGCTGAACCATTGGCATGGTTCTTGATACCACTGAAGTAGTAAAGTCGAATTGTATGTGTGGTCAACATGAACTATGATGCCTACAGTGACTCGTAGGGACACATATGCGCACCAAAAGATTATGTGTGCGTACGCATGCGCACACACAGACACACACACACAGACACAAACAGACACACAGACACACACACACATACACACAATGAATAAAACATTTTCCACACGCATCCAATCACACAGAAGCCTAGCGGGATTTGGGCATTGCTCCATAGTGTGCTGGCCGGCAGACATACTGGAGATGCCAGAAACACAGTAGTTTGGCCTCCTGAAGATTCCGATTGGACTAATAATAGTGTGCAGGAGACTGGGGCCCACTATGAGGTAATATGCTGAATGTGAAATATGGAATTATCACAACCAAAGATGAATGTTGCGAGAGCAAAGCTGAAGCATCTAATCTTGATGACAGCGCAAGAAGTCATTCACTGGAACATCTGATTAAATCAACTCTAGTAATTTTTGTGTGACAACCAGGTGAGACTGTTAACGTTAGCCAAGCAAAATACTTCACAGCAGTGCTGGCGTGTGTGTGTGTGTGTGTGTGTGTGTGTGTGTGTGTGTGTGTGTGTGTGTGTGTGTGTGTGTGTGTGTGTGTGTGTGTGTGCGTGCGTGGGTGTGTGTTGTTCATGCACATGTGCTTCAATAGCAGATGTTGACATTTTGAATTGCTCAAGCCATGATTGTTTGACAGAAATTGAAGGTGGCAGAAGGCCTCTTTTTCCATAGTGTTTCCACAGGGAGATAATGTGACAAACAACTGCTGTTCAACTGCATCCCGATCCACTCAAGACTTTGCAATTGTGTCCCACTATTTCACCAAATAGCTAACTAGGTAGGTGACTGACTAACTTACTAGCTAATTATTAGGCTAACTAATTATTAGCTTGTTAGTTCAAAAAATGAATTACCTAGCCAGCAAGCTAACAAAAGAACTAGCTTAACTAAGTGTTAATCAACTCGCTAATTAGGGAGCTTACCATCTAAGAAACAAACAAACTTGTTTGCTAACTAACTTACTAAATGGCAAGCTTGCAAGATTACTTTTTTGCTTGTTAACCAGATAATTATCACACAGATTTAAATCATAAAATAAACCACTCACCATTTCTCTCCTCCGGCAGATGTGTGCTGCTGGACAGTGTATCCAAACTGGGCCTGCTTTGGACCTTTGATGATCCTGTAGTTTTTTATGTCAATGTTGAAGCAGTCATGGAATCCTAGAAGGAAGAAGCAATCAGACAAAAGTAGTCGCATTAGTGGAGCAACTACGATGAACTACAATAATACGCCTGGGATGTTGCTATTCATCTGATAGGCCATTATATTGACCAGTGAACTGAAGCCCAATTATGACCTAAATGACCATTAGAGATACAGTCGGCCTACCTATAGATAGAAATAGGATAGGCCACCCAAATAGTTGCTAATTAAAATTACTTCCATGCTGTGTGTGCGTGTGTGTGTGTGTGTGTGTGTGTGTGTGCGTTTGTGTGTGTTTGTGTTTGTAAATTATTCTACTGATGAAATGGACTGCATTTAAATAGCGCTTTTCTAAACATTGGCCACTCAAAGCCCTTTACAATATTGCCTCACATTCACCATTCATGCACACATTCACACACCGACGGCGGAGTCAACCATGCAAGGCGACAGCCAGCTCGTCGGGAGCTAACAGTCAGGGTTAGGTGCCTTGCTCAAGGACACCTCGACCCTCAGCTAGGAGGAGCCGGGGATCGAACCAACAACCTTCAGGTTACCAGCCAACCCGCTCTACCTCCTGAGCTACTGCCGCCCGAAGACATACAAATGATCACAGTCAAAGCGAGGCTTCAGGTATTCCCAACAAATTTAAACCTGTCAATCTGGTACACTTGTTCCCACTCACCATTATGTATACAGTACATCAGGGACAAGAGCAAGTAATCGAATCCAGTCACTCATATTAAACGGCTGCCATTTTTACAAAGGTATTGATGTATCCAGGCACAATAGGATTGTCGACATTGTATCAAAGAGTTTACCATCCTTATTATCTCCAACAGTGTCAATGCATATAAATGGTGTTGTTAGACAACGAATGTGCTCCAGTTGCTTGGCAGAACCATCTGTGTTCTCTCATTTAAATGCCACCAGGCCTGCTATTACGACCATTGATTTGAACAACAGAAATGTGTTGTTTTGATTCAAGTCTACTCTGGCACTTCTCTTTGGCAGCCTGGGCCACCCACGTGCATAGGCTTGTCATTAGGGGTCTCAGGATAGTTGGCTTTACAAAAGCAAGGGCAAAAATACTTGCCAAATACTGATCAATATCCTCCATTATTGGAAGTCGCCACATTTGGAGGAGAAGGTGCTGTAATCTGCTGTTTGAACGGTCAATCTGACCCACATTGCTGGATTACGTCTGACCAATGTTTTGTATATTTAACATTAATGTCCTTTTTGGTAGGAATAGGTTGGAGTAATTTAGTGAAGATAACGTTTCCCATTTCTAAATGGAGGTCAGGCCCTTACACCTGACCCCCAGCTCCTTAGAATAACAAACACCCACAAGTATTACACATGAAGACACACGTATGTAGCAGATATCCTAATTCTAGTAACCTCTCTGACCTCTCTTTCTGACACCCGATATGCACATATGCACACAAGGTCAGAACCACACCCAGACCCTACGTACACCTTGAAGGGATACTAAATCTTTGCAGAGCAGAAGGTGTACGTCATTCAGTTTGATTGACAAGGTCACTGAGACGTCTATTATAATTGCCTTAGCTATAGGTTGAATGGTGATCAGCCAGCAGCTAAAATCTTAACTTAATCTTGACAGCAATTGGGCCAACAGGATCACATACAAAAGATGGACGTTATTGAAACCAAAAAAAACTACAGTGACAGCAGCCGCACTTATACCGCCTCTTGCAAACTTAAACCCCCGTTGATTCTACTGATGTCTAAATTACATGGATGTCCGCATATAAAGCATGAATCACCATCAAGTGTGAAACACCCTCAGGGTTGAATCTCCTGATATACAAAAGCGTCAAAATGGTTTGCGAGGTTGCTAATGCTTGACTTTGTATGTAATTGCGCCGCTGCTTTGCTTTTGGTGTGAACGCATGGTTATAATGGCTAAAGGATGCCCCGTTTTCATTTTTGAAATTATATTAAAATCGAATAAATGTCATTTGTATACCCCTTAATCACAGGTGTCAAAGGGGGTAAAAGGCGATATATTTATGACACCCCCTAGCCCTATGTTTCTCAGTTTGTGTAAAAGTAGAAACTTGCAAGTAGTGAGAAGGACATGGAAATGAACATGGAGCAGGCCAGCTTTTGAAATGTCAAGGATCTGGGTTCAAGACAAGTCAAGTGAGTTTCTTTTTGTTCCCACTGCTAGGCGATGTTCTGCTAAATGTAAGCAACAAGAGGGGGGACTCATCAACAAACTTTTAAAGTCCACCAACAATCATCATTTTTTATTGTGATATAATTGCATACAGACAAGGTCAAGTCAAAGTTGGTTCAGTGGGTACCTACATTTGGAAGTGCTGGAACTTTAATGTGATGGGATAGATTCTACTTTTTTATGCATCTACTTATTTACTTATTGAGTTACTATTGCTAGTTGGTCAGCCAATAAACAATACCTAGAAGCAAAGAGCAATAGATAATGTGAAAATAATAAGTGTTACCTTAGTGTAACATTTTCCTGACTTTTTGAGAACACCCATGAATATTCATGCAGTTTCACCTCATCTATGATTTGACAAGCCCCAAAGACCTCAAAATCCCATATACATTCCAAGACAACAGCAAATAAAATTCCACAACTTGTGGTATTTGTGTGCGGTCTCTCAGTTAAACAGTCCAAAACTCTTCTGATCTACAAAGATGGTGTTACATGAGGCAGCTGTTTCTTTGAGAAGAGGGTTTTCTTAACAGAAAACAGAAGTAGTCAACATTCTTCAAATAGGGGATGCACTCAGAGTGGTCTAAAATCGCAGAACCACCGTGTGTATATACTCCCACAGTAGGAGCGCAGATACAGGAACAGAGGTATTAGAGAATATGTCAACAAAGAATATACTCAGAATCAACTATAAATAATGACTAGCATTTAAAAAACTCTCAATATATCTATATTCCATATATATTCCCTAGTTTTGTAGGCAAGTTTCTCTTCTGGTAAAAAAAAAGTCTGCAGAGTAGGTCATCTGACTGGTCATCATATGACTGTGAACAGCTAGTCGGATATTCTGTGTTGAAGGGAACCATCCAACATTTGTTCCACCTTATGAAAACCTATATTCATGGCATGGCCATCTTGCGTGCATTCCATTAGTCTAAATATGGGTTCGTTTTCTACACTGGTCATTTCCTGTTCCATGAATGGTTCACAGATCAAGTTGGCCTCTGATTCCACCCAGCAAAAAAAAGTGAAAAACTTCTCAGGAACTCTGTTCTGCAAGATAAAATACACAAACAGGCAAAAATTATTCAGCCAAAAGAAAGTTCTTCCATGACTTTCAAGCATGGGGGCTTGTGCAATAGACGTTGGAGACCCATTTGGTCTTACAAAGAAAATAAGAAGTGCAGGGCAGGAAGAACCACCATGGCTAGAGCAAGGCACAGGGGCTTAAAGCATGAGAATGGAGTGCTTTCCACTTTTCAATCCCAGACCCTAACGTGGCACAGCAATTTAATATTCCCAAGTAATATCAGTGGCTTCTGATGCTGGGTCAGAGAGCCATGTTGGGTTTCCTGTGTACCGGCTGTGGTGCCCAGATAAATAAACCTCAGGGCCGGTGGCTGCTTGTGCGACCCACGCTCGGTCCACTGCGGCCTTTGGCCCAGTGCCAAGCCCCAGGAGCTCCGACCACATACCCAATGACATAGAGCAGCCCGGCTGCTTCAGAACCAGCTCCACACATAGAGGGCCAAGATGGGGAATTAGAGTAGTGCAGAATATAATTACGGGATTAAGGCATTGTGCAGAATGCACAGTAGGCCAGTTTTCCCCTTTTCTTTCTTTTTAGATATTTCCGTTGCAGCAACTAAATGTGGTGGATGGCCAGAGGTGTGTATTTGCAACAAACAAAAGATTGGAATAAGCTAATTAGTTCATATGATTCACATTAGCAGGAAAACGTTGTTCTCATTCCTCAATCTGCTGTGTATTTTCGTATTGATTTAATATCATTCTGGGTTTACGGTCGCACAATTTCCTCTGGAAAGTGACGCCATCATGGACAATATACTTCTGACTATTTTGGCAGGTTGACACTATAAAAGGCCAAGGTAAATCCATGAGGGGGTCTTACAACAGATGTTCCTGAGACAGAACGTCCAACTGGGCTTGTCTTAACAAGCTGTCCAACCTTTTTAGCTAATCCAAGAGCCCTCCCAGTGTTTCAAACAGTTGCTCTCTGACAGTGAATGAGGCCAAGCAATACAGGATGCACTGCATAAGGGCCAGCTATCACACACACAAACAGCTGTATGCCACTGTTCCTTTCTGTGTAGGAAGCAGCTGTGATATATACACAGTGGACCTAGCTAAACAATTTGATGACACTGAGGACCAACAATTTTGGTTAGGTCAGTTGGACTTGTGATTTAGTGGTGACTTTGACGTTACGTCATAGTCAGCGGATTTCTCTATTGTTGTTTAATAATTGTATTATGGAGCCGTGCATCCCCTGTCATGTCTCCTGCTACACTTGTAGGCTGATTTCTATATCAATAAATATATTTTCTACGACTTTCAAGAATCAATATAACTCAATAGAGATACATACATTGATACATACATACATCTGGCAACGTGTATTAAAAAGTATGTAGTCTCAGAAGAATGCAGAAAGGAGACCCAGGGCTTGTTTAAAAGGTAGTTAACATCGAGTCTGCTGTCAAATTGACTGTTCATCTCCCCTGTCTGCCTTCCAAGGCTGGATCAGACATCCCTAACCGGGTCCGTGACAACCCGGAAAGTGGAGTACACCGTCTTTGGAACGTTGACTGGGTGATATATGTGTATACAATCTTTTTGAAGCCAGCAGCTTGTCCTCACAGAGCTTTAACATTTCTCCCAACCCCTGCCAGCTCTTTTGCAAATCGAAGCCCCTGCTCCAAGAAATTCCACCAAATAAAACAAATATTTACAAAAGTGTCCCTCCCCTGAGATCAGGGAGGGACACTCCCCCTCGAACACTAAGGGTTGTCCTACACGTCCAAAGAAATGATGAATGTGTTTCTTTGGCCAGGAAATTCTATTCTCTTGGACCTGTAAAGTCTTTTCTGAACTGTACGGAAGAGAACTAAGCTGAGAATGTGTTATATTTCCAAGAAAAGTAACGTTTATATTTTCATGATGATAGCATTGCCAACACAAGCCATAAGACCAGAGCCCCAATATATGAGAGAGAGAGAGAGAGAGAGAGAGTGAGAGAGAGAGAGAGAGAGAGAGAGGGAGAGGGAGAGGGAGAGGGAGAGAGGGAGAGAGAGAGAGAGAGAGAGAGAGAGAGAGCGAGAGAGAGAGAGTGAGAGAGAGGGAGAGGGAGCGAGAGTGAGAGTGAGAGTAATAGATAATGTATAGCAAAATGGAAATACACACAAAAAATAAACTAGAACCACATTTTTAATAACACCCAGTCCTGCATCAGGTTCTAATACTCAGCACTTTATGGACTTTATGGTTGATGGAAAAATCTCCCTCTCTCCCTCAACGTGTTGCTGCTATTGTGATTTCCCTGGTAATTGACCCCAGTTTGGGACACATGCCGTCCTCTCCCAGTCAATGGAAACTCTGCCCCGCCTGATTCTGAATAGATAGCATCAACTTTCCTGTCAGAATCAGACGTCTGCTTCTGATGAAAGTCAGTCAGAGGAACGCTAGCCCGAGGAGACAGAACACACCTTCAAGCTGTCGCCTTCTACATCCCCCGCCAATGTGACGTCAGGAGAAGGAGCTAGAGGCAGTGTAAGGTGATGTGAAGAAGATACAGCCTTTTTATTTTCACTGAAAACTTTTCTGGCTGCTGCAGTGTCCGCCAAAGGGCCCCAACACTCAGCGGTCAACAATGTAACCCTCCGTTTCTTTTAAATTAAACACATCTCAGGACGTAGTCTTATTTTATCTATTTCTATTTTTTGGTTGACTGGACCTTATGCCCAAACGATACAACACATAAAGAAGAAGAAGTACCAAGAACTAAACAGAAAAATACTGAAACTGAAATGGGTGTTTTCTTTTCTGAGAGTTGCTCACATCCAAATCATCTTCAGGATGTATAATTGTGGGCATGAGTGCCATGTGAGGACACTGGGTTAGTTAAAAACAGAAGGCAAAATGACAGGATCAAGTAAAGAACTTGTCACACACACAAAAAAACTAGTCACACATAAACAGACAAACAGACACATGCACACACAAGTTGTCACTCACCTAGCAGCTGAAGGCAGATCCAAAACACGATGAAGCAGTTGTACTCCATAAGTTTACCAGTGTCTATCGAACTATATATACAGTACTAATGTGTGTGTGTGTGTGTGTGTGTGTATTTGTGTGCGTGTTTCTAAGTATGGGTATCTCTATGTGTGTTAGCGTTTGTTAATGTGAAGGGCAGTGCAGATGTATGGGTGTGTGTGTATGCGTGTGTCAGAGTGTGTTGAGACAGAGAGAGCCAGCCACATGCACTGTTAAAGACCCGGCTCTCATAGACTGCCCTGCTAGTCAGACGGCTCCTATATCTCCTGCTGGAAGGAGGAGACGAGAGGCAGGCTGTGGCAGGAGAGGAAGGAGGTCCCCTCAACCCCAGCATGCAGGATCCAGTGTGAGAGAGAGTGTGTGTGTTTGTGTGTGTCCCTGTCTGTGTGTATTTCTGTGTGTGTGTGAAGCTAGATGCAACAAACACACACGCACACGCACACACACACACACACACACACACACACACACACACACACACGCACACACACACACACACACAAATAGTAAATGTAGCAGTTCTAGTCTTGGTTTTGGTGTGGAAAAGCTTTAGTTGACACCTACAAGGTGAATGTAAACAGTTAGTTAAAATAGGGTATATGCTGTTGATATGACACATTAATGGTGGTCTGGATTTGGTTTGCACAATTTGGTTGACACATCTGAATATAGCCGTGTTTACGAATGTACCAGAGACGAGAACGGTGCGTTCCGTATTAATAAAAACACCTGAAACGTAGTTTAATTAATACAATACAATACAAAATAAATCTGGAACTCAGGAATCAGGAATTAAAACTAGCTTACCTCATTAACTTGGCAAAAGTCAAAACTAATTATTCAATGCTGAAATCCATCAGGCTCAGTAGCTGTGTGCCTTAGGAAGAGAGTACATACAACGGGAGAGCCAAACCATATTTCAAAAACAAAGTAAGTCTTTGTCCGGCATCAAGCCAATCAACTATCGGCCTATTACAAAGCTGAAACGCTATGCACCACACATGGCATCATTGTGGTTAGACCATAACCCCACCACTATATTAACAGTGGCATTCCAATCTGAGGTTTGCATGTTACCTCATACCCTTGCAGTTCAACCATCCAATCCCAACTATGCATAATGATCGGAATTGCGTAATATCGTAAAGTTAGCTATAAGAGGTACTAGCTGCAGTAGTTTCCGCTAATATTCAAAAGTGCAGAGTAACAGAGGCAATAGTTCAAAAACAGAAGGAAAATAATCAATCAATCATGCAACAGAAGACTAACGTCTCGGTTGCTGAACATGAGGCTAATCAACATGGTTGATTTGCCGTAGCATTGCTTTACCATACTGGTGCTGCTCTCTTCAGCTTTATTGGCTTTACAGATGTATGTTAACCTAGGCATATTACCTCCCTTAGCCTAGAGGCTTGCTCAAGGCTGACGGCCAACATTATGGATTGCATGATTTAGGAGCAACAAAAAATGATTGGGTCCAATTAGAAAGGAAGACGTTGATGTCTGTTTTATCTATCAAGGTTTGGATCAGATAATTGCAATACTTCTATAATAAATCAACCTCTGACCCAGTTGCATTTCGAAATCTCCTTTTTCTATTTTTTAAGATTACAATTCTCTCTTTAATGTAGGCCTACACACTTCTGCACATTAGTAAAACCAAACATTTAGAATAACCAAGCTAAAAAAAAAACAAGGAAAACAAGGAAAAGGAATCAAAGCTCTCTTTCATTCAGGGTCCTTAAAAGCTCATTTGAGGGTTTTCTTTCTGCTGCTCCTCATCACTTTGTGCTCCTCTGTAAACTACGGGCTCTCTTGCTCCCTTTAAACTCAGGACATTAACTGTTCACCTAATACTGGACCCCCCCCAGCCCCCCGCCCCCCCTTCCCAACCCCTCGCCCCCCGTCCAAACCCCCCGCCCCCGCGTCCCCCCCTTCCCAACCCCTCGCCCCCCGTCCAAACCCCCCGCCCCCCCGTCCCAACCCCCCGAACCCCCCCGTCCAACCCTCAAACTGTGTTGACAACTGTAAAAGTCTAAATTCTTGGGTGGCAATGCAAATGTCCAGGGGAAAGATGATATGCTGTGTTCACACAACATAATTATGCAATAAAACCTATTTACTGAGGAATACAGAGAGAGAGAGAGAGAGAGAGAGAGAGAGAGAGAGAGAGAGAGAGAGAGAGAGAGAGAGAGAGAGAGAGAGAGAGAGAGAGAGAGAGAGAGAAAGAAAGAAAGAAAGAAAGAAAGAAAGAAAGAAAGAAAGAAAGAAAGAAAGAAAGAAAGAAAGAAAGAAAGAAAGAGAAAGAGAGAGAGAGAGAGAGAGAGAGAGAGAGAGAGAGAGAGAGAGAGAGAGAGAGAGAGAGAGAGAGAGAGAGAGAGAGAGAAAGAGAAAGATTAGCATTGGGGTAGCATAATGTTGATCTTTGTTCTTCTGATTTACTCATCAGTATAGATGTATATGTACATATAAAGATGGATAGGATCCGTAAATGTGTGAACATAATATTTGTAAAAAGATCTACAGTGAAAATAATTGTACAAGAGTTTATAGAGCATAAACAGTACGTTTAATTCAAAAGAACCGCATTACCTAGTATTGTGGGTTACGAACTCGGAGCTTAAGAATCTCCAAACGTTAGCTTGCATGACAAATGAAGAATGAATAAGGAACCTACAATATGAAATTAAGGTCTGAATAGAGGCAGTGGGCCAACGGAGTCAAAGGAGTTGGACTTCTTACTGTCAGTGTTTCCAGGATACACTATAGGGGCGGGTTAGAGTTCTCCCTGTTCTGCTGACCAAAATGTTCTAGATTTTTTCTCTCAGGAAAGGGCAATACGTTGAATGGTTGGAGATAAAGGATAAAGGGGGCGGCGGGGGAGGATAAACTAAGGGGGTAGAGTTGCGTGTGGAAAGTTAAGATCTAATACCTTTTCAATACTTCACCATGACTTGTAATCTGATCCTGCGTCCAGGAGCTGTGATCCGCTTACCTCATCGTTTACAGAGTTCCCTTCAACACCCAAGGGCGACTGCTAACAATTACCAAACTCACCCTGTGGATTAAGGGTTAGTGTGCGAATAAATAGATGTCTGTTCAGGGACAGACCCCCCCTCCTCTCCACCCTCTCCCCTTTCCTCCTGCAAAAGCCGGCCAACAGGTCAAGTCCACAGGGAGCAGATGGAAAGGCAACAAATAGCTTGCAGGCTCTGTGGAGGTTCTGGGCCCTCCACATGTTGAGATACACATCCATCACTGCTCGAAACACCGTCATTGTGGAGACAGGAGGGAGACCTTCTCAGGCCTGGCCTCCCGTCGCCTTCTGCTTCTGTTTCTTCTGGGCCATGAGAGAGGGGAGCTGCATGTCCAGTGGTTGAGCTCCAACTCGTTAGACAGCTGCACATGGGCCTGAACAGTGATTTAAAAAGTATACCGTTTTGAACGTGTAACGGAGAGCGTGGGGCTTACCGCCGCGTTATTATAGCCTTTTCTTTTTTCGATCAACCCAAATTGGTCTGACTTTATTGCAGTGGCCCAAGACTTACCGAGACCGTGGTCCAAAGCCATGCAAGTCAGAAAGTCATGTGGGTTCATGTGACAGATGGCTTGGCTTTGACCACCTTCCTGCATTCTCCTTCATTGTTGCGTTCACATTACAATTTAATTCCCATTGATTGATTGTCATTAAGTGTCAACATGGCTTTTTCGTGCCAAGAAAAATGGGCTAGATGACAGTTGATAAGTAAGAGTGAGACCAAAATCAATGTGCATCCCTAATCCCACACATAAACGACTAGTATTAACCCCTGAATTTGTAACAATATAAATTACCCAACCAGCCTCAAACTCATTATAGTGCTGAACCATGACACGTGCCATCTGCATAGGCGGCTTATGTCTTGCTATCCTGCCGCGGATATCTCCTGAAAAAATACCAATCCAATTAAGATGATTTCCAGGAGTGCTGCATGCGCTCTCAAGGTTTGTCTTATATTAATATATGTGTGATGTGTGTGTGTGTGTGTGTGTGTGTGTGTGTGTGTGTGTGTGTGTGTGTGTGTGTGTGTGTGTGTGTGTGAGTAAGTGAGTGCAAGTGTCCTGTTGTGAGGACGTTAAGGGACAATCCCACCACGTATCCATCCTGTGGTTCTGTAGAAATCATCAACTTGGAATAAATATGAGAAGTAACATCCAGTGGCTTTTTGCAGAGCTCAGTAGGAAACATTTTCTAAACATGATGTAACCAGATATGCTAGGTTCTTCCAATTGCTGCATATAAAAGCCCACAAAGGGATTTGGTGCTTAAGTAAACATGCATGTTGGTCTGGGTTTAAAAATAGATACATAGTATTCTTTCAAACATATTTTTCTTTAACTTCAAGGTGCTGTAGGTAAGATTTGAGAGTTGTAAAGAGAGAGAGATAGCAAGAGAGAGTTCAACCCAAATCATTAAACCCCCCTACGTTTGTCCACCCTTGAGAAGTGCTGCATTCATGAACCTGTGTTTCATAGGCAAGTTCATTCCCTAAACCAATCAGGAAAGAGATCCCCTCATTGGTCAGAAATGAGCGGGGACTGGTCCAAAATCTGCATTGTCTCAAGCAGGCTTAGTGAACTAGAAACAGAATCTCAAAGCACATTTCACTCTCAAATAACAGATGAATGGTTATGCCAAATATGCTCCAATAATAGCTCTCAAATCTCAAATACAGCACAATCTTCATTCGGTAATCTATGTTCAAGATACGCAGTTAAATATCAGTTGGAAATCTTTTTAAGTGAACCAATCAAAAGCTATCAATGACTATTGTATGAACTTTGCAATCATGGAAATAGGGTCCCATTATGTACTTTATGCTCCGATGTTGGAATGATTTGTGTGTGAATGACTTCATCCCTTGAGAACCAGAGTTGAGATTGGCAACCAAGAGTAATGGCATTCGATCAACAAGCCAAGGCATAGGGTTTGGAAAAGGTGGATGACTGGACATGAGAAATGGTGTGTTGCAAGGAGCAGTGGTTCACTCTGTCTTCTTTTATTAATGTACTAAACGTTTAATAGGTTATATGACTGGGTAAATTGTGCTCCACCAATACATTAGTTCACATTCATTCTCATTACTTTGAACGTTGTAGTTTGTCCATCTCAGAGAACCCAGCAGAATCCTCAACCCAAAACTCAAATAGTTCCCTAAATTAAAAAAATCAATGTAATTCTTCCCAATAGGATATCTAATACAGCATCTGCTTCAAAACAAGACACTGAATTCAGCAGTCAGTGTTTAAATGGTTTTAGGCGCATAGTGTAGATGTTTCCCAAGGATGTCATGAAGAATAAACACTTTATCATGGTCTTAAATTCAATGTGACATCTATCGCTTAGAGTCTCCCATTCCCCAGGGTGAGACAAAAAGGGGAAATACACAATAGTTGACATCACATAAACAGTATTATGGAGATCACAGAACAGCTTCTGGGAAGCTGAAACACAAACATGCATAAGCCTTTTTAGAACTGACACGTGAACAGTCCTGGATTCTATTGTTCTTCCCAGCAGTAGCAGCTAGTTAAATGTGAATGGATCCATCCATTAACAGTTTCAACTAACATTGTTAATTTGTATTCTTTAATGTAACAGCCCACTCATGAAAGGCTATTTAATTGTCAACCGCCTTGAGTGCTTGGATCTGGATTCTTTATCAACACCTTCACCATTATATTTTCCGTTATAAATTTTCCTTTCTAAACCGTCTTAGACAAAAAAGTAGCCCTCCACCCTTCCAATCCATTCCATTCCACATTACATTTATAAACCTTTATCAAAGCGCCTTACAAAGTGCAATCATTCAAGATACAACCAAGATACGGCACGAATAATCATGCGAGTACATACAATTCATAAAACAAGCAAAGTGTTTCAAGCACTACAGTGCCAAGTTGAAGTACCACAACCTGTACTATAATCCACACAAATCTTCATCATTCTAAAAAATAGACAAACAGCATAGACAACATGGTGACAACATAACCTGCAACTTTACAACATTACCTGCTATATTGTTTATTGCATACAACCTGAATGAATTACCAATGAAACACACAAACATTGCCTGACCAACTTCCTTTGTATTTGATTGTGCCTGCCTCTCTTATGTTTTGTTACGTAGGCCTGCTCAGGGACCATGAACCCATCTTCCTCCTTGTGCCTTGCTTTGCATTTCTGAGAGGTGGCTACAGTTCCCATCTGCCAAGGGTGGAGTTCCAAAGAATATAAGAATTACTAAATGAGGGGGATATTATCTTCAGAGGAATTGTGGACCCAGGCTAATATCAACAGGTTCCAGGGTCAACTTTTGGTGGGAAGAATTTGTAAAATCTCAAGATGAAGAGTCTAGTCATGTACATTATGTTTGTATAGCCCTTAATCACAGTGACACTCTCAAATCTCCAGGGCTCATCAAAGAGCATCTTTACAATTGGTGAAACCCTCAGTCATGAGTCAATATTTCTCTTACGAACAGTAATCGACGGTGAAATGCGATTAACAGGCAGATATTCGGAGGAGAAGGAGTTTGTGTGAGTGTGCATGTGTGTGTGAGTCACTAACTTTTCCAGATCTCGGGATGAGGACTTTGTAGTTTGAGTTGTGCCAGTAGCAATAGTGGGATATAGACTAATGTGGAAACTGAAGCCACACACCACAAGAGGAATGACAATGGAACATCCCAACGCTCTTTCACAACCAGGCCGAGAGGCAAAGCCTTTTCTCTCAACGCACACTGCAGTCATGCTAGGAGCCACAGAGTGACCTGTCTTTCAGCAGGGCTGGTCAGCCTGCTCCTCAATATTCAAAACAAGAGACCGGAGAACATGGCACCTTGGTGGTTGTCCGGCTGCCAGACGCTAGCAGTTTCCCGATCACTCAACTGCAACGTAAACTTCCCCAGAATGTCAGCACATGTTAGTATATGCTGCCGATAATGGCCTCACAGGGACGTAACCATCAGCTAACTTAGCTCTTCTGATGTCTTAGGTTTTGTTGCTTTGATTTTCAGTAGCTTGAGCACTCATCCAGTGTCTGCAACTGAATATACTAATATTACTGCTACCTTTACTTCTACCATTACTACTACAATTACTATTTACTTTTTTACAGACTAGGAGTTAAACTGAACCTTTTTCACACCTTAGTCACCACACTTGTATCCAGTGGTACTACAACCCTATATGGCACTATTATCTAAGGGATAATGTATAGAACGCCGGTCATTATTGGTATTTTTCGATAATGACCGGCGACGTTCTAGACATTATCCCGCTTATTACACGGCTACTTGCCAAAACGAAAAAATAACTTCACATGGTGTGTCTTTTTACAATTGATTTGTTACCAGCATTCGTTTTGTTGATCAGCAGAGAAATAGTCCGCCAAAGACGTTGACGTCGCTTAGCAACAGAAGACGCTGGGGTTGATAAGTTACCGGACTACTTGCGGACTGATACCAAAGACGTCATCAGAGCCAAAAAAGTCCTTTGTTTTCCTTGACAGCGGTCAATTATACTTAGCCTGAGTGAATTATCAAAAATAATTCACTGCCGGGTGGTTGTGAAGGGCCAATGCAAGTGAACGGAGCGTTCCACGGCATTGAGAAGACCCGTGTAATAAATAGTAATAATACCCTACTATGGTATAGTGGGGTTGAGGCACTGAGGTTCTCATTTAAGGCCTTCGGTGGATCACATGGTGCTGCGGTCTAAAACAAACCTTCACCTCCGTCACGTCGTCAGTGTGGCGGAACACGTACTCCTGTTTCAGTGCGTTTGCATTTACGCTCGTTTGCAGACAGATGGAAAAACTGTGCTGGAGGAAAATGTCATTTTTTTCTCGTCCCTTCTTCCTCTTGGTTCGCAATGGAAAAACAAACACTCTTTATAATTAAGTATTAGGTTTTCAAAAAGCTTCTGCTGCAGGTTGCTGACTAAGATGCCAATTGCCCCTTTTAAATATATCCATTAACATTGTGAACTATGCTCTTAAGTGACAAGTCGTCTGCGGATGAAGCAACACACATCGCAGAGCTGGAGGGCGGCTTCTAGCGTGAAGCTCTTTCTGTTCTCCCAAACTGAAGTGTTTTTCTGTTCTCCCAAACTGTAGCCGCTACTGTTAGCACTGAGGTCGGAAACCTGATTATTTTTGTTCCAGATTTGGCAGCAAATTTGCAATGGAAAAGACGGATTATTTTCCCCTTGAGTTTCTTCTCATGTGCACGATGTCATTGGGCAAGGCACCGCTTTCTGAGGTCAACTATTTAATGATAGCTCCTCCAGGAGTGTCTCTTTAGATGAATAAAAAACAATACAGGCTCATGTACGCCCAATTTGAAACAGAATATCATGAAATCGTGAGGTGATATTCCTCACATATCACCACAAATTGTCACCTAATTATTTTAAGAAGATGGTAATGTTTGATTAATCGGGGCTCCATTTGACAACTCTGAACAAAATATTTGTGATTAATATTCAACAATTCATAATTTATATATAAAATGCATATTGTAACTAGATTGGGTGCCCAAGCCCTCCCGCCGGCGATTTGATTTCACCCTGCTGCAGAAGGGTCTGGAGAAGAGCAATACATTTCTTTCTGCTTCCGATACGTTTTTGTGGGAGCAAATCACCAAACTGGCTTCTCCCCCTGGCGTGGTTTTGGCTGATTTAACACAATGACAACAGGGAAGCGACGGCAAGCAGCCAATTGCGTACAGAGTCAGTTGAACTAGGCCCGTTCCATGCCGTTGATCAAGCTTCTTGCGCTGAAGAAAATGGCCACAGCCTCCCCAGACCAACGTGTAATCTACGATTGAGCTTGGTCTGGCAATAACCAGGCTGTATTGTAACATAAAGTCAAGAATAGTATAGTATAATCATTTATTGGTAAAATTCACCACATTTTATGAGAGAACAAAATGAATAATTAATATAACTATAAAATGCAATTACACAATAACTATAGCATGAGATAATTTTTGTTCTTCATTAGGTTGTATAAAGTATGTGGGCCACAACCTGAATATCAATCATCTGGTCTGGGTTCCTCTTTGTAGACAGGCCTACATATAGCCTAGCCTGGCTCCGCCCGCCTAAGTACTTCCGCTCAATTTGAATTTCCCTTCAGTACTAGGTCTGGACCTGCTGTATGTAATTTGGTTTTCTTGTGCCGCCACAGCGGCCACCAATCAGCGAACAGAGGGCGTGTCTGAGAACAATGACGATGAAGTCGTACACCAGTTTGAGTTGTTGTTGTAGGTCGGTAGTTGATTTACAATGTGCAAATTTTCCCTGATAAATTAAATTCGACGAACAAAACCTGCAGCTGTCGTTGACGGACATTTCCGTGCAGACGCGCAAGGTGTTTGGTTTGTGTACAACCTGCGCGTGATTCCCGGCGCATGACATACGTCACAACCAAACGTTAGCGATTGGTTATGGCAGATCCAGAGTGGCACTGGGCAGATCCAATCATTTTAGACTTCAACAGACACCCACCTTCAAGTGAGTTAACGTTTGTCAATTGATTAGGTCCAGACTCTCTGTACAAATGAAATGAAATGAAGTGAAGTAAGAGAGTCTGGTAAAACCAGGCTACATATAGCCTATACTGAGAAAGATCTCACAGACATGATAAATCCTGCAATAGACACGCTGCATAATAAACATTATGGTCACCGCGGCGATGATTTGTCTTCCTGAAATCCTTAACGAGATTAGGCACTTTCAGGCCGATCCAAAAACAATCAAAACGGAAACAGCATGGTGCCGCAGGGCTTGACAGACAGTCGGTGTCCAGGAATGAGATGTTTGGATGGAAATATCTACTAAAGACTCTAAGAAATGTTTTGCACTGGGTTCCTACTGTTGTCTGATTTACAGGAGAAGTAGAGCCTTGATCCTGTTCACCTAGTCTCTGAGCAGTGCTCACCCAGCAGCCTTCATCCTGTAAAATAGCTTTAATGTGACCACTTATGTTCAGTGACACACTGTCTGCACAACCGCACAACCCCAGGGACACGATGTAGGATCGCAGGGGGTTAAGTTGTCAGAAATCGATGGTCGTTATGTATTTCGGATGCATTTATGTTTAGGCAAGTGAGTTTGCACACGTATATATGATATATGTGATTAGTTATTTTGGCAAAACAGCCAATTATGAAAAACATTATTTGGAAGGTTTTTTAGGGCATTAACTTCCATCTGCCGGAATAGTGGAGGAATAGTGGAGAACATCTGTAGAGCATCCCTTAATACACTGAGAAAGGGAAAGGATTTTTTCACAATGATAGCCATGCATCTTTGCAAATATGCATACATGGTGCCTTCTGGGGGATGCAGGTTTTGGCACCAATAAATCTCTCACGCTTGTCTTTACATTTGAAAGCAGAAGCGAGGTTTCACTTTTTGGATTTGGCATATTTGAAATATTGATTCAAGTATACAGATTTTCTTAATATCCCCATAGCCCACCACATCAAATCTGTCCCCGGCGAAAACTCTTGATTTATCTTGGCTCTTGTGATAGATATTTGCCATTGGTTTAAGTTGGCTGGCACCAAACAGATAGAGCTGACTCCTTTCTAATTGCAACAACAATCAAAATCAATCAGAAAAGCTCCTCTTAGCACTGGCACTTATTTCCTGTTACCATGTTGGACTTTTATCGTCCTCGTGGGGTCAGCAGTAGGCTGACCCCACGAGCACGATTTCAACAGCATTCCAGGGCTGTATGTGATAAGCCCAGTCCAGTTATTATGAACCCTCTGGATTCAACAGGAGCTTTGGAAGCACAGGAAAGGAGCAACACTAATTTAAGTAAGAACAGCAGACTTATCTTGGATCCCCAAGATAAGTCTGCTGTTCTTACTTAGAGCCTGAAGACAGCATTCTCTTTGAGGTGTAAAGACTGTTGGACCACACAAACATTCTCACCCCAAACACCACCCACAACAGCACTACACTACACTACCACTACTCCCAGTTTAAGGTTTTTCCCTTTCCTTATCTGTTTTTGTTGTTTCAAGCAAGAGACAGGGGGTGTAAATTGCACAAACCAAATCACCAGAAGTTTTACATTACTCCTTAATCCAGGCTATAATCGAAAACGTTAGTTGAATTAACCTTCTATAACCAGACTGGTATTCTCACACATGCCCTTTCAATTGGGCCCCAAATGAATACCACATGAAGACTATACGTACTGCTACTGTTACTAAGACTACTTCTAATACTATTACATATTAAAAAAAATAAAATAAAAAAATAAAACATCAGCCAATCTGACTCATGTTTCATCAACAAAACCAAAGAAACAGCAAAAAGCCCATGTTTATAATGTCAAACCATGATTTATCTTTGTTTATTGGCTGAATTACTCACACTATCTGAGAGTCTCACGAATCTCAGATAGATAGTAAAAGGTTTTTAGTTTAACTGCTGTTTCCAGTGGTGAACTTCTTATGAAACACAAGCAGACAGGAGTATATTATTGTAACTTGAAATGGCCTTTAAGGGACTTTTAAATTAGCAGCCATTATCAATTTTTTTCAGAAATATCTCTATTCGACCAAAGGCAAACTGCTTTTCCAATGTTTTCCTCTACTTAGGTCTACTGCTTTGAACGACTACTCCTAAATGCTTCCACATGTCAAGCTTTCATGCTGCTGCTGTCATTGACAGTGCATGTGTGCGTGTGTGTGTGTGTGTGTTTGTGTCTGTGTTTGTGCTTTGTGTGTGTTAGTAGTCTGCACATCTGCATATCATGTGTTTTTGACTGTTTTTTTATAGTAGACATCATGACACAGAGACGGCTGCTGAGAATGACATGTTGAAATACATCTAAAGAGAGAATAATATAAATTAATTTCTGTCTCTCTCTCTCACATGAGTCAAGGTCCATTTGGACAAGAGGTGGGCTCAGTGGGGGTGTGGTGACAAGAGATGTTATTTTCGGTCTTCTCCTTCTTCCCAATGGAAGAATCCATAAATCTGCCCCTTTAACCCACAGGTGAAATAATAGAACAAATATGAGTTTCTCGGAAGGGAAAGAGTTTTTGGGAGGGTAGGGGGCTTATACACTCACTTGGAAAAATGCTAAGAATGAGCAGAAAAAACGTAGTGACTCATATAGCGGAGTGACTTTGTGCTACTTGATACATATACAGTGTCTACTTTCTGAATGGGCCTCGTATTTATTTATTGAACCAATTATTCTATGGCACACATACACACACACACGATCAGAAACTCTGGTTTGCTTGATCACATTTATAGCTGGATTTATATGGAGCCCCCATGGGAACCAATTAGGGGGAGTTTCTAGGGGTGGTTACCTGAATAGCCCATCTTTTAAGCGATTCAAAAACCAACCAGTGCATGTTAGACCAAGGTCTTCCCTCGATAGGACATTCACAAACTTAATGCTGGGTGGTGAGGGGACAGTAGGGAGGTGGTGAGAGATTGGAGTGGTGGTAATTGGGACAATTAGGGCATTTAGCAGACGCTTCTATCCAAAGCGACTTACATCGGTTAATACACACATTGACACACCGACGGCAGAGTCAACCATGCAAGGCGACAGCCAGCTCGTCAGGAGCAGTTAAGGGTCTTGCTCAGGGACACATCAACACTCAGCTTGATCGACCATAGGGGTGGTGGTCGGGCACTGGGACGGTGGTGTTGGGACAGTAGGGTGTTGGACTGTAATGGAAATAGGTGAGAAGGGGGGTAGTGAGGGGACAGTAGGGTGGTGGTGAGGTTTCAGAATCGTGGTGATACAGTAAGGTGGTGGCGAGAGAGTAGGGTATTGGTTAGTCATTCGGGTGGGGTTGTAGCAGGGTGGTGCTGGAAACAGTGGGCTGGTGTTGAGACAGTAAGGTGGTGGTGAGTGGACAAACCATTTTGATGTGTGAAGGTACAGAAGTCAGCCCGTGTAGTCTACACCAAACCCCCCTCTCTGATTCATTCGCCTGGAAGATAGAGGAAGTGGTTTGCATGCAGACTGCGGCTGGCTGGAACACTTGGGAAGAGGAAATCTGAGCCTGACATCTTTAAAAGTTCCACTAGAGTAACAATTTTTGCGTGCAGGATTAGGGGAGGAGGGGGGGGGGGGGGGGGGGATCTTCTGGAAGCTAAAGTGGTTGATGGGGGATCTGGACTGGCTGGGATAGACGGCGAGGACAGGGATGGGAGGAGAGATCTCAGTAGAATGATATAGTGTGTGTGTGTGTGTGTGTGTGTGTGTGTGTGTGTGTGTGTGTGTGTGTGTGTGTGTGTGTGTGTGTGTGTGTGTGTGTGTGTGTGCGTGTGTGTGTGCGTGTGTGTGTGTGCGTGTGTGTCTGTGTGTTGGTGAGTAATCGGTTTTAGACACGGGAAGCTAGTGCCTCCTGTTGATGGATGGATACACCAAAAATAAATATTTTTATCTTATATTTGTAATAATAAATAAATGACCCCTACAACAAAATTGTAATCAGGATTTTAGGGTTATTAGAATATATAGGGTTGAGTTCAGGGGTTGTGGTAATTTATATGGAAAATTTGTAATAATCTTGAAGACAATGTGCAATAGTGAAGGATTTATCCCAGTATCTAAAATATTGTAATTTATGCTGTTAGACTATGTATAAACACTATTCACATTGGTGTCATCAGGAGAAATAGTGTAGCTAAAAAATAGTAGTAGTATGCAACTTTCAACTGCCAAGATTAATCGTCCACTATCAATGTGCGATATCTTCAGTAGTTCAGTCTACGACACGTTCATTGTATACAGACCCATAATGAGTGTAATGAGCGACACCTGTGTTTGTCCTACAACGATGCCTCCAATCTTACAATTTTACGTAACTATGTACTTTAGCCACTAGAGGGAACCAAAATACAACGCATCTACTGTGTAAATCAAAACTGGCAGCGTCCGCCATCACAAGGATATCGGATTATGATTTGACATATTGATTAATCAGTCAGAATCACCATTTCAAACTCAATTTCAAATAATGTTTAGCGTTGTAACACAGAATTGTACATTGCAATGTGGTTGACACAAATCTTGTGCAACAAATAATGGGTTTTCCAAAATGAGTAGACCTGATAATACGGAGTGTTGGGTCACAAATGGGGATACCTTCTGAGGGACGTTTTATACATTTTCACAGTAAGTAATGTTACGTTCTTCAAGTCTCACTGGTTTTAACAAACACATTTAAACTTTCAGTAGGTATATTCTAAAGAGCAATGATCACTGTTATAAGACCTTTCCCATTGGCCCTACATAAATCATGTAGGGCAGGCTATGTGTAGTGTCCAGTGAAATTAAACAATAAAACAACAGTACAATTAATAAAAACATTGAAATCATTTCAGATTGTGCAGGCTACAATAGGATCAATGAACCTTTTAATGGCAACTGTTTTGAATTCAAAGCATATTCTGCCTGCAGGAAACAGTATTATTGCAAACAGGAAACACTGTAAGTATAAACACGGAGGACAGCCCTGAGATTTCCTATAGGAAGAGACATGGGAAAGGAGGGAGAAGACCACACAGTGGGGGAGCGGTTTAACCACAATGAACTAACAGCGGCTCTGCTCATATTCAAACAACAATACACAATGTAATTCTGTATCCGTCTCTTGCCCTTTGCTCTATTTCCCTTCACATACAACGCACCCACACACACACACACACACACACACACACACACACACACACACACACACACACACACACACACACACACACACACACACACACAAACACACACACATTTACAAAGGATTAGTCGACTGATAAATGCATCAATATACAATAATAAATAGTACAAAATAAATACCAATTACTTCTATTCCACAGTGCTCAAAATAGTTACAGGGTTGAAACCAACAGGAAAATGAGATCTGAAACATTTTTGAGCTGAAGAGCTTTTGGCATTTAGCATAAGGGCCTTCATGTCTACATGCTGTATACATTAACCATTACTACTAGCTTGCACTTTTGACTCGCCACAAGGAGGAGTGGAGGAGGAGTTGTCAGAGTGAGATGAAGAGAATAGCCCTGCTGAGCTCTGTCTGACAGAGAGAGGAGGATAATATAGGTGAATAACTAGCCACGGTCAAAGAGACAGAAAGGAAGGAGGCAGAGAGGTGGTGTTGGGGACAGATGTCTTGGCTGATTGAACAACCCACACAATGACCTCCCACTAGACCCACAAATGGATGAATGTTTTACCACGCCAATCAGAAGGAGCACGGGCACATCTTGTGATGAACTTAGAAGAACCCAACTATATTCAGGAGCAGACTGGAGCAAGATACTCTGAGGTCAGTTCCCTCCTGGGAGCATGAGAGCATTTCTGAAAAGAAATCAGTACAACTCAGAAACTCTCATAAGGGTCAATTCTCAGAGGTCATCAAATGCAGATTGCTGATGCTTGAAGCTTGCAATTATTTAACTCCCCATGTACGTTTATGTACATGGGGAGTTAAATAATTGCAAGCTTCAAGTAATGGTTGAGACCCCAATCCACAAGAGTAAAAGGGGATGAGGGAAGGTGTTTGAAAAAATGGAGGAAATAGGCCCCTCCTACTCTGTCTATTACAACGGTCGGTATGGAGAGGGCCTGGTCCAGATGTGAGATCAGAAGGTACTCTGTCGGATTAAACCTCCTGTCTCCCTTGCAACTAAACCCATGTAACTGAAATGGATATCACTCCCTCCAAAGCATGCTCAGATGCATATAACCGCCATAACGCATGTCAAGAATGCACATGTGAAGCCCTCCATTCCTGGCAACCCACAGTTAGAGACAGAGACAGCTAAACCATGGCAATAGAAATGGAATCTCACCATGTTTTTTTACCATCATCTTACCAGATCATGATACAGACATATTTATGACAAATTGTATTTATTTTTTGGTTTGTTTATGTTTGTGTGGTCTGTGGATGACTGTAGTGCGTCCTGCGGTTCAATGTGAACTTGGTATTGGTTCCATGACCAGAGGATGACATTGAGCCCCTGCCCGGGTTGGCAGACTGCGACACAGCAGCCTATCCCCCTCCCTCCTCCTCCCCCTCTGCGGTCCTTCTCCTCTCCTCGTCCCGCACCACAACTACACTACCCTCCCCGCCATGTCCGGGCTCCCGCCTCATCCATAATCTCCATTAGCCTGTCACTAATCAGATCAGGAATATATGGCGTCTCTGTTGTTTCCAGAGAACCGTGCTAAACTGAATCTGTCCGCACTGTCCGCATCATCTGTGTGAGTGTGCAAGTATACATTTGAGTGTGTGTGTGTGTGTGTGTGTGTGTGTGTGTGTGTGTCTGAGAGAGAGAGGGAGAGGAAGAAAGGGCCAGAGGGAGAGGAAGGGTGTGAGAGGGAGGGGTGTATCCGAGTGCAGAGCTTCTCCCGCGTCATAGCAACCAAACCGCTCGCCGGCTACCAGCCCCTCGCCGCGCCGCAGAGCAGCAATCAGCTCCTTGCTACTTGGAGAGCTCCAGACGCTAACCCGTCCCTCCCCTCTCCTCTCTCACTCTCCCCTTCTCTCTGTCTCTCTCTGTCTCCTCTTATTGCTCTCTCCTCACTCCTGCGGCGTTGCTCTGGGCTTGACGGGGGAGATAGCAAGCAGCTCCTGGCTCAGTGATTCTGCATGACTGTCACAAAGGTAAGACACTGGACTGGAGTGCTGTAGGCTGGGAGGGGGGTTGGGTGGGTATTGGTGTGTTGATAAGAGCTGTGAAGGTGACTGGTGGATGGGTTGGCTTCTCGTGCGTGCAACAAACCTATGGTTTGTACTGGTCTGTCAAAGGAGTTTAAAGACAAGTTAGGCAGACTGCTGTTTCCTGTCAGATGTGTGTTTGTTTGTGTGTGTGTTTGTGTGAGGGTCTGTGCATGTGGGTGTATGCCCATGTGTTTGTACACATGTGTACTTGGACTGGCATGTGTGGGGGGTTAGTCCTACACATGGCTGGTGTTTTGGATACAGTTATTATTTTTGGTTTGATAGATACAGATAGAGGTAGGTAGATTTAGGAGCAGATACATACACGTTTCCCACTCCTCCTGATAGCATAAAGACTTTTCCAAACAACTTGATTACACTCTCTGCATGATAGAACATTTCCATTCCATGCCCTGCATATATGTCTTGTTTGGACTTTAAATTTTTCCTCTATGCTAAAAGCAACGAGTAAATATGCAACCGACAGATTCTGTGTTCCGGTTTGTCCTCTTAAAGATTGGATGAAGATGTTGTACTTAATTGTCCCTTTTGATATATCAACTGGTATTGGCCATAAGTACACAACACAAAAAAAGTTTACGAGTAGTTCTTAGTGCGTGTGCGTATAGCCTGAGTGTGTGTGTGAGGTGTCTTTTTAATTGGGTTCCAGACAGGAATATCATACCCAAAATGTAATCTCCTTCCAATCCATCATTTATATTGCCTTTGTAAGGTCATACTATCTCAGTTTGGATCCAGTAAGGATTCTATTGCTATTACAGGTGTTCTAAAGCCTTTCATGACATGGTTGCCAGTCATGGCAAATGTACAGGAAAACTACAGCTCTCTGTGTATTGGTTCTCTCTGCCCGCCCTCTCCAGGGAATCCAGCCCTGCACACATGCATGTCATTCAGTGGGAAAGTACTTTACAACTTTTTTAAGCAAAGCTTTAAATATTAATATCATAGTTTTTTAATACAGGCTGCATTAGGTTGTCTTTATCCCAGATTATATATATATTACAGAGATTACGGTATATTGGGCTAATTGTGCTCTTGTAGACTTGTGTGTGCGCGCATACACGTGCTTGGGTGTCTTGATAGTGTGCCTAGACTTTATAAACAGCAGTAAATTAAATCCTCTTAATGAGTAAAGAAGAGAGAGAGACGGTGGAGGGAGAGACTGATATAGGAAATTAGTACAACCGTGGTGGGACTTAACCTAAATAGATGACCTGTGGTGGTACCGGACAATGGCCTATTTACTCACACTTATGGTGAAACACCTGCTGTTGGACACACACACACACACACACACACACACACACACACACACACACACACACACACACACACACACACACACACACACACACACACACACACACACACACACCCACACACACACCTACACTAACTCCCTTCTACTACCAACTCTTCCTCTTCTTACCCTTTGCTTCAATCTGTGTATGTGTGCTGAGCATGGTGTGTGTGTGTGTGTGTGTGTGTGTGTAGCAGGGGAGAGTTCTGTACAATGTGGAGAGTAAGCGTGGTCTTCAGGTGAGCCCAAGTTGGACTGGAGCTCTGCTGTTTGTCGCTAACCTCACCCACACAGATCCCCCCCAGAGGTGAAAATAGATGCGTCTCCAAAGAATTGGTAGAAAAGTAGATAAATCTAGCAAGGTGGTGTGATGAGAGGGGATGTGGTTGTGTGGGAGTATAGGCGAGCGACTGAGAGAGAGAGAGAGAGAGAGAGAGAGAGAGAGAGAGAGAAATTAGTAGCTGGAGCTCTGCCTGGAGACAGAGCAGGAGTCACCTTGAGAGGAGGAGGAGGAGGAGGGCATATGGGGCTCCCATGCTGACAGGGCAAAAACCTGTGATGCTCTATGTTAGTGTGTGTGTGGTACATGCATTTGTATTTTGTTGGGAAAGTGTTGACCTTTCCAATTGCAGGCAAAATGCACTTCTACCCGCACAGTAATGAGGAAAATATGACCAATACTACTTTGAAGATTCTACGTCATCCACCAAAAAATTAGGAATAGAAAGATGCACATTTAAATGCTCTGGTTGTGTGTGGAAATAGACCGTAGTAGGATTAAAACCTTTTGGCCTTGACATTCCAGGGACGGCCAGACAGAAGACCTTCAGGGGCTGGGAGCTTAAAGCTCTTTAGCCCACTCAGATTGCGGACGTAAAATTACCATTTATTATTTACCAGCCGCTTTTTTAAAAGGCACTTATACTGCAGGTAGGGGTTAGGGGTCATTCATTTTCGGGAAAAATCACTGTGCAGTTAATTAGCAGTGATGGAGACATAACACAACCAGGTGGGCACGCAAAATGTTACCCGTTTTACGGCGCGATGCCATGACGATCGTTGAAGTTAGGGCAAGTGTACCGTCCAAGATGCAACACTGGCAAGTTTGAGAAAGAAATAAACAGAGAGACATATTCGTCTGCTGGTAATGATGGAGCATGGCGTCAATTGCCTTTTTTGAGCGGGTTTTCACCCGTTTAAAATACCCACGTATGCGTTCTAATTTAAGTGGGAAAAAGGTGTGGAAGATTGTCAAGTGTCCGTTCTCAGCTGGACATGCAGGAAGCAGTAAAGGAAACATCCCACCTTTAAAGGAAAAGCCATCTTTCTTTAGATGAAATGTGCAGTGGGTTACAGTGATGGATTAGTATCACTGTATCACCTGGTGCAACTCTCTATTTAAATCCACAAGATGTTAATATGGAGTCAGATTACACTCTTTGGGTAATTCTCTTTCCATACCAACATTTGTTTCCGTATTGTGCGGAAACAATGTGTCTTGATTCCCGTTCAAACTGAATAACATTCAGAGAATGGCAGCAACCACTGTCGTTTTACACAGGGGCTAGACAGCTGGGCTAGAGGACAATGACAGGAACAGCTTGTTTATGAGAATAGCTCCCTAGGATTTGGTTGAAATAAGAAGCCATTGTGGCTTCATGTAGAATTTATTTTGTCTTATACCTCAAATTTTGTGCAAAAGTGTAAAATAATCTCAGTTTTTAAATTTATATTGATTAGAATCTTCTAAGAATAATGATTTGTGGGGTAGACAGATGTAACTAGTGACATTAAGCAAAATGATAAAAAATATGAACCATATAGTTCAAAGATGATTTATGTGTATGTGACATCATTTGTGTGGGTGTGGGTTTGTGTCTGAGTGTGAATGCTCCACTTTCAACACTCAACCGAACAGTTGAGCCAAACCTCATCTCCATTCCCACCCATCTCATGGCCCTTGGGACGACGCGTGTGGCCCAGCGCCCGGCCCTTGCACCCAGATGTCCCACTGTGGCATCCCGTTGGGCTGTCAAGTCCACGGGGCTCTAGGGAGATCCATAATGGCCGCCGTGGGACTGCTAAGGCCATGCAACACTGACCCCTCGAGGAGATGGAGGTCACCCAAGCCAGGCACTTTATGGGCGGTCAAATCCCATCGGGGAGGCGGGGGATTGATTTCCGTTTCATATTCAAAGCGAGCTCCAAAGGGTTTCACAAAGGGAAGGGACCCATTCAAATGTGCCAATAAGGAGTGTTGGCAAGGCTTTGACACGGCCACAACAAGGGGCAGGGAGCTTCTGAATTCCTCACTGGGCTGCTGGAGGGTTGGGATCCGCATAGCAACCCTTAAAGCGGTCCCGTTGTCCGCGGTGGTAGAATACAGCCAGGGCAGCACGCCAAGAATCAAGCAGGGATGTGGGGGGGGGGGGGGGGGGGGGATTGGTCAGAGAAGGATGCGGTCTAGAAGCACCCCTCTTTTGTTACTTAGACACAAGCAAGAAAATCCAGACTAACGGTTATGGGGATGCTAAGTTGATAAATGATCTATTACCCGAGGACACAAACAAGCAGGCACGCACGCACACACACACACTGACACATGCATCTCTCAGTGAAGGCTGGGCATTAACCTTGTGCGCTATTGCCATGGATTCTATGTTGTTTCAAATAAGTTGTTAAGCTGTGCTCCGTGTGTTTGCCGTTAAGGAGCTGCAAACACACCAATTATGAAGGAGGGACCTGCCCCTCTGAAGTAAGGCATACACACATGTGGTCGAGAAGAACTGACGTCTGACACTATTTTCAGGATGTATACGGTGTTGGCTCCCGCTCATGGTCGCTGAGGCTGGCAGGTGACCCGCTCTATGATGAGTTTTAATATACTAATGAATGGTTTAATGTGCAATGACATCCTATGATTAGGATGCATGTTTTGTGTTGTAAGTTAATTAAATGCCAAAAATAAAACATTAGCCGTCGACTGCACCAATCCTCTGCTGAGCCAGACACACACTTTCATAAACAACATCTGCTGCCTGCTCTCCGGACACTTCCACCACCGGGAAACTTAATTGAGATGGAATCACACACACCCAGACACACACACTACACGCAGGCATGTTATATCCATGACTGAATTACCTGCCTAGCAGCCTAAGAGCACCACTGATATCCAGACTGATGCCAAGGCAGTAACAACAGTGCAGACTTTATTTTGAAATACTTTTTGTACAATTGTCGAGATCATCCGTGTTACACATGATGGAATGCATGGATTGAAAGAGCGAGAGGAAGACAAAAGCTAGAGAGGGAGAGAGCGAGAGCGAGAGAGAGAGAGAGAGAGAGAAAGACAGAATATAGAGGAAATGTCCCCATTTAACATGGGAAGACATTCAGAGTGAATGAATGTTTGTGTGGGTACGCGTCTTGTCCGTGTGTGTGTGTGTGTGTGTGTGTGTGTGTGTGTGTGTGCGTGTGTGTGTTTGTATGTGCGTTTCTTTTTAAGATTCCCTATGGCTCTTATTACAATAGTTCCACATTACTCCGCTCCAATTATAGAAAGCCAGGTCATAGGATGTACTTCCTGTAAGGTCTTGGGAGGGGACAGTGTGAGCATTGAGATACCGGCTTCAACATTTTTGTGTGCATGTGTGTGTGTGTGTGTGTGTGTGTGTGTGTGTGTGTGTGTGTGTGTGTGTGTGTGTGTGTGTGAAACTCAAACACTCCAACTGTCAATTCATGTCCATGGCTATCTTATTGTCGTGAATGAGAAGATAGAAGAAGCAATTAAAAGTTGAATTTGGTAATGCAATTACTTCAGAATAGGGATGTCCGATATTGGCTTTTTTGCCGATATCCGATATGCGATATTGTCCAACTCTAAATTTTCGATTCCGATATCAGCCGATACCGATGTCGATATTTGGGTTATTTTTCCTCAAACCTAATTTAGGTAACATTACATATCTCCTGTTGTGGAATTAACACAACATGCTTAATGTTATTGTGATGCCCCACTGGATGCATTCTTGAATGCAACAAGGCTTTGAAAAGGTTAACATTGTCTGTGCAAAATAAGAAAAATACTTCAACTTAATTTAAGGGAAAAGTGCCATGTTTATTTTTATTTTTTTAATGGTCTCAGACAGCAGTTTGGATTACACTCTCCCTGAGATAATCTTGACAATGCCCACAACAAATAGGGCAAACTTGACTTCACAAATGATAAAACATTGTACCTGAACAACTATGTGCAACATAGCAGTATGTTTCTTTAACTAAAACTCAATAACCTTAATTGAATAAATGCACAAATATGAGTCAATTACAATGTGCACTGTACTGCACAATTTTGAAAATATTTATTTGAGCTATAAAAAAAAAAAATTATAAAAAATAAATAAATAATAATAATCGGTTTTAAGGCAAAAAAAATCCGATACCGATATTGACAGATATTACATTTTTATGCTAATATCGGGCCGATAATATCGGTGAGCCGATAATATCGGACATCTCTACTTCAGAATGTAAAAAAGTCTGTGTCATCCACTTCTAAACAACTGAATGTGAAAGCCAACAATCAACTGAGGGCAGTTTTATTAAGGCTGGTTTCACAACCGCTAAGCCTCCAAATTCACTAGCTAACACGACAACCCATAAGGAAAATACTTCAAAGATAACTATTTAATTTCCCAATAAGGTTTTCTCTATGGAAGCACATGTCAGGCAGAAGTTTCTAGTGTGTACCACTGCAGTGCAAATCCCAACATGAGCTGTTCATTAGGACTGCTGCTATCCCAGGAGCAGGTCTGGCATTCAGTCACCTACATCACATTCTCAGCAGGAAAACACAGAGAGGCAGCGGTGTGTGTCTGTGTCTGTGTATGTGTACTTTTGAAATATAATTTAGCATTTTTGTAACGCTACTGTACAGGTGTTTGAGATGTGCTCAAACAGAGACAGAATGAATGTGGTGGGAATTAGATGTGCGTGTGAGTGCGAGAGAGAGTAGAACGAGAAGGTGTCAGAGGTCAGCTAGTAAGCACACATTAACAGAGCTGGAATACTGCTGCCTACGCATCTTTCTTTCTCTTTCTTTTTATTTCACACAGATACACACATACCAACACACATTCACAGACACACATACAAACACACACATTCACAGACACACACACACACACACACACACACACACACACACACACACACACACACACACACACACACACACACACACACACACACATATATATACATATATATAGTCTGCCAACTCATGTGAATCATCCCACACAAAATATTGCTTTAAGGTCATATTAGAACCACAAGTATTTCTGTTGGTGGCAGGTATTATTGTAACTTTTATACAACAAAGTTTGGTAGGATTTGGTTCAGGACTATGCTTAGATTACATTTTGGGTCATTTATTTTTGTGATTACATGGTCTTCTTCGTAAGGTTATTGTGGTAACAAACTGCACCAATGTACTAGCTGTATTATTGAATGATCTTGGAATAATGCTGAGTGAGTAAACATCCTGTTTACTCTGTATGTCCTGTTCTGCCCTTTTTGTCTGGGAAATGATACTATTTTAAAGCAAGAAATGTCAAATAGGACACTGTGGGAGATAACATAACACTGCCTCAACCAAATATTCTGTCTGTTCTTTCATGTTTTCCATGTTTATCTAAATCCATTTCTTAAACCCTCTGCCTCAAATCATATTTAAAATGTTTTTCTGTGGTCTATCCAATATTGGATAGGCTACTACTTATTTAGCAGTACTTATTCATGACTTCCGGCAGGGTCATGTGACCAAATGGCAGGACCAATAGGCGCTCATCATAAAGGCATAAGCCTCTTATAGGGATCATGCAGTGCAAGTGCTGCTGTAACGCTGTCCTGCCATCGTCAGCATTTCGACTGACGCGTCCCGCATAAAGCGATCAGATAAATCCATTAGGCCTGTACTGTGGTAGGTCAGCCTGCACTATAGTCTTACACAACCTGATACATATAGTCTTTCTAATGACTGAACTGATATCTAATAAAGCACAGTATAAGAACACAACAATTCTGATTAGACTGATCTGACCCTCTGAGCACTTTGAGTTCACAAAATATTTTAATCAAGTTGGATTTAAATAAAATATCCTGGAAGTCATAGTTGAATCTAAAAGTGCACTTTTTACTTCCATATAGTTCCATATATCAACATATACGTGACAAAATAATAATATGGCAAAACCAAGTGAAATGAGATGCATATAACTACTTCCTGACTCAGCTCTGCTGTTGTAACAGCAACCTGATCCACAGTGGACATGATGACTTGCAGTCCACTTGTTTGATTGCTTTATAGAAACCCAGGCAGGTTTGCTGGATGGTGTCGGTGTTCTTCAGAGGCCGGGGAGGGGAGGAGAACAGCCAGCTGAGGGGCAGCTGGCCTTCACATTCCAGCCCTCTGGTGCTTGGCCACGGGTGCCGAATTCAACTGAGACCAGAGATGTCTGGGGCGGCTTCTGGTGCCAGGCTCTTTGTTTGCAGGGTGATTCATGGGCAAGGGAGAGATATGGTTTCTTGGATGAAAAGGGGTAACGGTTGTAAAGTAGATGTAAAAGATGAGTTGCAGTTCGACTGAGACTGTTGGTGATATGGTGAGCAGATACCCGGTGGAACCCGGTTCAGTTCAGTTTTTTTTCCAAGTACAATAAAACAGCTGACAATGAAAGAAAGGAAATGCATTGACATTTGACAGTTTTTTTTAAAACCTTTAACCTATATCCTTTCAGAGGCATTTATTATGATTAAGTATCAGCAAGGCTGATAGGCAAAGGCTAAGCAGCAGGTGTGTTTCAAATACAGGTGTGTTGCGTTCTTACTGCAGCGTCTCAAGGATGCTTCAAGCGCCCTGCCCCACTCCCAGAGGGGATTATTATGGGGTGGAATCATGAGCCTGCAGAAACCATGGACTCACAGACTGCTACACTGACAGCAATCTCTGGCATGTCCTCATTGTTTGGCCTATCAGACAAGCTAAGAGTTAATGCTTAGAGAATACTGCACCAACCCTCTTGGGGATAGAAGATGCTGTTAACGCCTGAGCTTGCTTAATGGGTCTGCAAGAAAGAAGCCTGCAGGATTCCACACCGTCAGGGGAAAAGGGGCAGTTTGCCGTTGTGGTCTGTAGTGTTGGTTGTGGTTGTGGACCACGTCCAACGGGGGAAGGGTGGAGGAAAGACGGGGCTGCTGATGGTAGCAGGAATAAAAATCAGGTGACATAGGGGCTGCGTGTGAGGGGTATAATAAAAGGCAAATTAAAGCCAATACAGTACAACGTGTAAAGGTGTACATTAAACACACCATTTAAATGTATTCATGTTGCAATTTCTGTACAATTTCCAAGATCTCTGCTCTTTATTGTAGTTTTACCAATTGCATTGTTTACCAAAACTATGCAATACACCAAGTCTTCATCAACCTATCAGAATGAGGACATAGTAGTTTTGACAGGAGTGAACAGATATCCAACAGGGAGAAGTCGCTGCCGATAGAGAATCCATTAAAAAGTCGTGGCCAGGATTAAACCTTTTGCTCCATAGAGGATAGTTAAACGAGATCACAGCTTAATTGCTGGTATTGGAACTGGGACACAGGCATACTGTACCGTCAAAGTCAAGTTGAAGGACAAGCGAGAACAAATCAATGACCGGCAAAAAGGGCAATCGTTTTATAGCAAGCACAAGTTCCATAGCCCTAGCAGTATCGGCACATTGTTGTCTTCATTTAATACCTGGGTTCATAATTTGCAGTGTTGAATCAGTGTGAGTGAAATATGTTCATGAACACATGGATGAATAAAAGTGACAGTGCTACCATTCTAGCAATGTGTCTTTTTACCCCTGGGTGATAGTATCTGAGTGAGGGGGAACATTGAAATAGGACGCGTTTACAGCACGTTAACCTACAGCCATGTATACAGTGCAGATGCCTCTGAAACATGGTAAAACACTCTACCACTCTGCTTTTTCACTTTTTTGTGCCTGTGTGCTTTGTTTACGTGTGTGTGAGCCTGTGTGTCTCCAGATAATCCTTTTTAAAAAAAAAAGTGTGCAGTACAATATTCTGAGGCTGCGCAACTCAGAGGGAAAATAAGTCAGTCTGAGGGGTAGGACGGAAGGTTCCAGGGAGATTTAACAACCAGAGCAGATGATTCCTGGGGCTCTGGTCTTAACCACCACTCCATGTCTGGGAATGTGAATACATACTGAAGCTACCCTGGATGCCCTTCTCTCTTCCTCCATCTCCCTCGCACCTCCCTCTTTGTCTCTTCCTCTTATTTTAATACTTTTGCTCGAGGATGAAAAGGGATATTGAAGTCCAGAAAATATGTTTGTATGTGTGTGTAAGTTTATGTGCGTTTGCATGTGTTTGTTTGAGTTTTCATGGGTGTGTGAGTGTGTGTGAATGTGCATGTGTGTGCGTGTGTACACGTGTTTGTGTGTGTGTGATTGTGTGTATGTGTGTGTGTGTATGTGTGTGTGTGTCCGTGTGCATGTGTGTGAGTGTATGCTTGTGTGAGTTTGTGCGTGTGCATGTCTTTGTGTGTGTGTTTGTGTGTGTGCGTGTGCATGTCTGATTGTATATTTGTGTATGTGCGTTGGTGTGTCTGTGTGCGGGCCTGTGCGTGTGTGCAGGATAGAGAGGAAGAGAAAGTCAGGAACAGAGAAAGCGATAGAGTTCCCTTCCGCTAATGGTATCGTTAGAAGATAATGTGTGACACTGAACAGCGCCCTAAGATTGTAACACTGTGATGGAAGTTATAACAGCCAAACTATCTGCTTATCATGTTCTGTGGATTTGTCCCCTTCTAGTCTCATACCGTCACCACCAGCTGTTGTTAAGCTGTTCGCTTGAAGGTGCAGCTTGACTTTTCTACTTCTGTAGGCCTCAATGGAAAAACACCCTGGGGCTAGAACTACTGCTAGCTTGCAGTTGTGGGTGGAACCTGCCTACTACTGTAGGAAAACCCATTAAGAGTTCTTTGCAAGTGAGTTTGTTGAATAAACGGGAACATCTGGAGTTTGCCCACCGACACTTGATAGCGAGTTAAATTATGCTAGTAAACCATAAAACAATTTCCTTCTGATGGGTGTTAATATTACAACAAGCTCAGAAACACGTCTCAGGCCATGCATTCTTTATCATTTCTTCTTTCCATCCATCTATTCATTTTTAACCATCCATCCGTGTCCATCTATCCATCGTTTTTCAAAAATCTAGTTGACTAGTGGTTAGGGGGTCCTAGTGGGTCTAGTTGACTCTAGTGGTTAGGGGGTCCTAGTGGGTCTAGTTGACTAGTGGTTAGGGGGTCCTGGTGGGTCTAGTTGACTAGTGGTTAGGGGGTCCTGGTGGGTCTAGTTGACTAGTGGTTAGGGGGTCCTAGTGGGTCTAGTTGACTAGTGGTTAGGGGGTCCTGGTGGGTCTAGTTGACTAGTGGTTAGGGGGTCCTGGTGGGTCTAGTTGACTAGTGGTTAGGGGGTCCTAGTGGGTCTAGTTGACTAGTGGTTAGGGGGTCCTAGTGGGTCTAGTTGACTAGTGGTTAGGGGGTCCTGGTGGGTCTAGTTGACTAGTGGTTAGGGGGTCCTGGTGGGTCTAGTTGACTCTAGTGGTGAGGGGGTCCTGAAGGTTAGACAACACAGAAACAGAGGCCAACTCTCTCTTGGGGGGGTTAGTATACGTTCGCGGGCTGGTTGAGAGACTTCATCCATCCGCTCTTCAGCCATCCCTTTGTAACCGGAGGAACTTACATGTGCTTTAGTTGTGATGCCTTTGGTCCTGTCCGTCAACAATTAGGAACTATTGATCATTTGTAGACTGTGCTAATGTAGAGGCTCATGAGGCTGAGCTTCCTGTGTGACGGCTCTATCTTGGGCTCTGACTAACCATGTTAGGTTGCTTGATGGTTTCCTGTCGGCATCAACACTGCTCTGCTCTGCTCTCATCTGCAAGATAGATACTGTAGCTCCTGTGAGTCAGGAGTGCATGAGATAAGTTTCACCGACTACGTAATCAACCGACTGATTAAGCCTAGTTAAATAATACCGTTCATAATAAAGTGAGAACTAAAAAACCTAACGTTTCTTCATTATTTATGTATCACTCTTTTTTAATTTTGCCGGTGTTATAGATATAATATATTGTGGTCCTATGCAATCTAGGATTGGCTGTAATATCTATTATGTAGAATGAAGATTTCGATTCATGTGCCCAAACAGATAGTTTCAAACAAGGCTCAGCTATTATTTCTGGATTTGGCCTACCTTTATCTAGGTCTAATGTTGTGCAGAGAAAGGACAATCAGAGTGAGATATAGACCTGCAGATAGAGTGTGAGAGTGATTTTGCAGAGAGAACCTTCAGTATGTTGTTACTTGACAGACTAAAGCAGGAATGCCTTGCGTGCGTGTTTTTTTTTTTTGGGTCCAACTTCAAACCATTGCACCTCGTCCATTTTGGACCCACCAGAACCTTCACAACGTCACCCTCTTAAAGTAATGGCCTAAGTCATATTTTCAAGTTGTTCAGAAAACAGAAAAAACTGAACCATATATAGAGTATATGATATTTATGAATCATTTCAAACACAAAGGTTATGACAATAGATTACTATTGATATACAAATAATGATGTCAGTCAATTGTGTAACATAAGAGGATAAGATGACTTAGGCCAATTTATGAACATGCCTTTGTGATTTACTAAATTTTGAACCTGACTTGGGCCAAATTAATTCTGGAATAAGTGAGGCAAAACAGTGCATTTCTTTTTTTTCCCACTACTGTAACAGACCATGAGGAAGGGTAGGCCTATGTCACTTACCAGTATGGAACGAGTTCTGCATCATGGCAATAACTTCACTAGCTTGGTAGACTTTCTTTTTTTTGGAAGTGGCCGCCATCTTGAAACGCTCATAAAATTGCCTAAGTCACTCTTGTCTAGTGACTTAGGCAAAATAAATTGGCCTAATTCACACTCTTGACATAGGCCATTACACTAAACGGGTAGGATCACATGATCTGTTCAACTGAGGATGTTGGGGATTTTACCAGAGGTTGCTAGCATCACAAAGAGCTGATTTAGGCAAGAAAATCATTTTGGCAAAAAGGTGACTTAGGCCATTACTTTAAGATGGTGACGACAATATGGTATGTGGATATTTTATAGTAATTGGGATAATTTTGGTCAACCAATCCGAATGTACATTGTGTATACATAAAATAGCATCATCCAACCGGTCATGGGGAGTTTTAAATTTAGGTCTACCCTTCAGAGCACCAATGATGGTAGCCAGTTTCCAAGATACTCAAAAAAAACGAACATCCCCTGACGATGTCAATGACCCTACCTAAAAAATTATCCAAACATTTTGTCAGCAATTTCATCAAAGTCGTAAAAGTGTCTGTGGCCATATATTGGGGATGGATTGGTTCTATTTTTGATGATGTAAACGCTTCTCCGTCCGCCCGTGCCAATGTCTAAAGCCGAGTGGCATCCTCTTTAATCTCCCAAATTGAACCTCGGCCCAGTTCTCCTCTAGATGAAAGTGGTCATCAGTGAGGTTACTTTACACATTCCTTGCTCTTGGCCCCTAAATAATAAAAGTAGAATCACAATTAAATTTAATTATCTGACCTATTATAGCACACAGAGAGACAAATAGTGTAGGATAGCACAGTGAAATTATGGTATGTTATTATTACAGTTACAATTTTGATAAAATTCCAGGTCTGCCAAAATTAGGTTATTTTCTGAGGTTTTCTTGAGCTACACACCAAGATAGTACATAGTAGTAGTTTAAAAAATGCATTGTTATGCAGAACAGTGGCATCCCATGTCTTCTCGTGCTGATGACATATGTGTGGCAGTTCTTCTCTGGCATTAGCTATTAATAATAACACTAAATCCTAATTAGCCTGTGTGTTCCCACCCCTCTGTCCATGGGTCAACTGACAAAAGGAGGATGACCCTCGTCACATTTTGACGCCATCTGTCATGGTTAACACCGCCTGCTCGCCTCTTCTCTCCTTTGTCTCTGCCTGACATCTTTTGTTTGTGTCAGAGCTGGATGCTATTTTTTGCTATTAAATGTGTTAGCATTGAGCATTCATTTAATTTGTACAGTATTTTATATTATATTTTTCATTTATAATATAATGTAACTGGTTTCTTGTGGTTGGGTTTAATGAAATTCCATATATGTTTATTAACAACTACTTTATTGCATTACTAATTATAAGTTGATGTGCCCTAGACAGGTCTTATGTATTTATAGTATAGGACCCTTTGAACCTTTTTACTTTATTTAAATATTTAAGTATATGTGTATAATCTGTTAAAAACAGAATCACGTGTGTGTGTGTGCGTGTGTGGGGGGGTGTGGGTGTGGGCAGCAGGCAGGTGGTCTGACAGAAGGAGTGATCTTGCCTTGGTGTCTGGGCCACACTGCGTGAGATTAACCTCTCCTGCTGCTTCATTCTCTGTCTGACTACTCTCCGTCTGTCTACCTGCATATCTGTCTGTCTGTATGAAAGTCTGTATGTCTACCTGCATGTCTAAATTCATGTCTGTCTGTCCGCCTACCGGCATGTCTGTCTGTCTGACTGTCTACTCACATGTCTGTGTGTGTGTATGTATGTGCGTGCGTGCATGTCTGTGTCTGTGTGCGTGTGTATGACACATGTCTGTCTGTTTGTCTGTCTGTTGGTCCTTCCATCTGTCTTGATAGTCTTCTTACCTTTACATCTCTTTGTCTTGTTTTGTCTCTCTTTCTCCTCCTCGATCCCTGATATTCTCTTTCCTTCTGGTTTGTCTTCCCCTTCAGGCTGTCTCCCTCCTGGGAGAGACAGAAGGAAGAGGGGGGTGTTAAACCTTGCTCTATATCTCTATATTACTCCCTCGTTCTCCCCATCTCTGTTCTCATTTGTCCTGGTTGGGGTTCACTCTTATCTTGAAGCTTTTGTTCAGCCGCCTTTTTCCTTTCTTTGTCCGTCCTTTTTTTTCTCACTCAATTCAAATAACTATTAATCATACACAGCAATGGTTAAAATAATGCTAAGTCAGGAGTAGGAATTATTTTAAGATACATCGAAAGAACAAACATGGTCAATTATAAAAACATAAATATTATTCAATTCAAGTACTATTTTATAGCAATAATAAGCATAAAACACACCCAGCCCCCCCCACACACACACACACACACACACACACACAATCTTTATCTTCGTTTCCTTCGTATCATGTTATTCCATCCATTTTGTCCCTCTGTTGATTTTTATTTCACATTGTGCCCCCTCCCCCTTCCCCTCTGTGACGGTCCTTCTGCATTAACCAGGACCATGACCTGACACTCTGTGCTCCAACAAGCATGTGACAGCAACTCCACTGGGAATGGAGAACCCAATTCTGGACATATTATTAATTTAAACCCTTCCTCAGACTATGGGAAGTCAAAGTGTCTTTTGGGGTAGTGTGTGTGTGTGTGTGTGTGTGTGTGTGTGTGTGTGTGTGTGTGTGTGTGTGTGTGTGTGTGTGTGTGTGTGTGTGTGTGTGTGTGTGTGTGTGTGTGTGTGTGTATGTCTTCATCAAAACAACTTGTTTATTTCATTAGCATTGTTAAACATAATTATAATTATTTACTATTCAAGAGTCTACGTGTTAGACAGATAACAGTCCAGAAAGCCACATATCCTGTCGACAGATGAGGGGGTACATGGATCCGTGTAGACTAGCAAACCCCCCACTCTCCTGTATCTCACACATGCACGAAGAGAGCCAGTAGAGTGGAAGCTTTCATCACTCTGCCAGGAAAACGTACTCTGAGTACCATTACACTTTGTCATGGGGCACATTTTGTGTGGGTGTGTTTGTGTGTATTTTTCCCTAAGCGGCTTCTTGAGTACGCATCAGCTGCCATTATTGGTAGACAATATGCAGTTATTCCAACACACAAACACACACCCCCCCCCCCCCAAACACACACACACACACACACACACACACACACACACACACACACACACACACACACACACACACACACACACCTTATTATTATAATCAGTAATCAATAAAGTTGAAATAATGCACACTGGTCAGAAAGCCTTTGCCACCTTTTTTTGTCTGGACCTTCAGTTTTGTTGTGAACATAACAATGATTCTCAAGATTAAGCGGTAGTGGACTGTTTAAAGAAAATCAACTGCCAAAGAGTTGTGTCATGCTTTGAAAATCCAAAATATCTATCTGAAAAGCCTCTCCACAGAGGCTTTCATAATACAGAAATCCAGCCTTTTCATGCGGTCATAATGGTCCCGTCAGGCATTGCCATAGCCTAATCAATCACAGAGTATTCCGGAGATTGCTGCCAAGATGTGACACTTGAGAGCTATGAAAGTCACAGAGTCCACTTCACAGGCTGGCGAGGGGGGTGCACGCCAAGGCAGCCAGCAGAATCTCCCTCTCCCTCTCTCGCACTCTCTCTCTCGCAATTCCTCGCTGACAGAGGACGTGATGGACAAAATATATACATGACTGTACCCAATTAAGGCAAATGGAGAAAAGAGAGAGGGAACACAGGCAACATCGCCTTCAGCTGCCTGCCTCATCCTCATCCTCATCCAGAACAAGAGCTCCCCCAACCCCCTATGGCTCTCTACGGTTCTGTCCTCTGTACGGGGCTCTCCAAGGGCCCCCCACTTTCTTTGCTGGCAGAGGACAGCTGGGATGATGGCTGGGGAGGATGGTTGTTCCGTGGGTAGGGTTGGCTGGAACCAACTGAATGGGATTGTTGTGGATCTGAGTTCATCCGCTTCCGCTGCCACTGAGCCTTGTAGAGTGTGTGTGTGTGTGTGTGTGTGTGTGTGTGTGTGTGTGTGTGTGTGTGTGTGTGTGTGTGTGTGTGTGTGTGTGTGTGTGTGTGTGTGTGTGTGTGTGTGTGTGTGTGTGTGTGTGTGTTCGTGTTCGTGTGTGTGTGTGTGTGTGTGCGACTACACAGCTGCAATGAGGGTTGCAGGATTTTTGACATTGAACATGTCACAGCGAAATGAAATGTCAATGAGGCTTCCGGATGGCCCTCACAGAACGTGTCTGAGGGTGATCATACAATGCATAGTATTATATAGCAAATATATACTATTAACAATGACAACAATACCTCTGAGCCATATCTCCCTATCTCTCTCCGTCACTCTCTCTCTGTCCTATGTTTTCTTTACGAAGAGCGACAAATGTGCTTCTCTAAGATGGCAGGAAAAAGAAGAGGAGATGGATGAAGAGAGGGAGGGAGGGAGGGAGGACAGGGGAGGGCAGCAGCTGGCATTAACAGAACCTCTGCCTCAGGGTACGCCGTTATAAAGTCAATAAATACACCAACTCCCGCTCTCGTACGCTCTGCCCTGCAGAACGCTGCTGCATACAAACATAACCACCGACAGGCAGTACTGACGATAGCATGTCATTATGTTTGTCTCTCACCTTGGCCCTGGGGGGACGGACAGAGAGTGGTGCTGCAGGGTTAGTGGATGGAGAGAGAGAAGCTGCCTGCTGTGCCACTGGGGTTAGCCACTTCACTGGGGAGGGAGCAAGGCTTCCCCAGGCTGTAGGCTAGTTAACACGGACCATGGCTTGTGGAAGGAGAACTCTGAGTTGGAAGGAAGAGGAAGATGTGTAATAAATAAATTGTTTAGTGTTTATTGTTTCTCTATCTCTCTCCCTACCCCCTTTGTTCCGTGTATGTATGTATGTATGTATGTATGTATGTATGTATGTATGTATGTATGTATGTATGTATGTATGTATGTATGTATGTATGTATGTATGTATGTATGTATGTATGTATGTATGTATGTATGTATGTATGTATGTATGTATGTATGTATGTTTGTACTTGCGTGCGTGCGTGCATGTATGTCTGCATGTATGTATCTATCTATCTGTCTAGCTCTCTCGCGATCTGGGAGGGAAAACACAAGGCCATTTCGAGACGATACCAACCGAAATGCTCTTAACACCGTAACACATGAAACACGTTGATGTTGAGGCGCCACTAGAGATATAGAAAACGTATGGGAAGATTGTCGAAGGCAAACTTAGTTTAAACTAACTCACTCACACACTACCAGACAATTTGACAAACTAACTCAGTCACTCACTTCTCACTCTCTGGCTGATTGGTTCGTTGGTTGGGTAGCTAAGTAACAATTTACATTAAGGAAGAGAAAGGAAAGGGTGAGTGACAGAGGGAGCTAGGAAGGGAAGGGAGGGGTATCCTTCCAGTTATCGGTATCAGGGAGAGGACGGGGAGGAGTGAGGGGAGACAGAAGTGGGAGGGGACACAAAGAGAGGGAGGCATGCGAGAAAAAGAGGGAGCGAGAGAGAGGGAGAGAAAGAGAGGCAGGACGAGCCGAAAGTGTCAGTCTGGCTGGTTATGAACAAGGGAAGAGGAGAGGAGGGTTGATTGGTTGCAGTCTGAGAAAGCCTCAACAAGAGTGGCTATAAAGTCACTGTGCCCACGCCCAGAAGGTAAGAGGCAATTTTTAATGAGTTTAAGTTCCAGTGAGCATTATATTGTGTATTATTGCAAAACAGATGGCAGAAGATTATGTTTTTTAAAAATGTCTTTCACAGTTTATGAGGAAAACATGGATTTATAACACTAGTAGGAATCCTGATTGGAACAGCTAGTCTTGTGACCAGAGCCGATGGATACAAAAAAGCTTCCAGTCCGCGTTACTGATGTTTGTATTCCTCTGCGTCAGCATACACACATACAGCCACACACAGGCTGACACACACACACACACACACAAACACACACACACACACACAAATGCACAGAGAGGAACAAATGCACATGCATACACACACATGAACAAATACGCGCACATGCATAGACACACACACACGCATGTGCATACACACAAACACACACACGCACACACATATTCTCTCATTCACACACACCAACACACACTCACACGCCCCCACACAGTCACACATATGCACACACATATCCTATCGGTGCCCTACTCCAGTGACCAATGAATGAGCATCCTTGTGAGGGCCTGCTCCGAGCCAGTAACGCGTCTCTCAGCCTCTCTCTGTGTGGAGCTCCGGCCCTCAGGCCCAGACCCTCTGCTGCTCTACTGTCCTCTTCTGTTCTTCCTCTAACAAGCTTCCTTTATGCCGTGATGTGATTCACAACAATCTCTCTGGGATGGTCTCAGAGGGGGGACTGGCTGACTGAATGTTTGGGGGGGGGGGGCGGGGGCGGGGGGGGTGGGGTGGGGGGGATATAAAATGTTGACCAATCATAGAAGCTTGTTGCATTGAAAGTTGTTCGCTTTCGCCACCTTTTTTTTATCCGGAACCTTGTTGTTGAGGGGACTTAAACAACATTAGAAGGAGAATGTTCTGTTTACGTGCATACTTCAGTGCCCAGCAGCACGGGCCCCCAGAACAATGCTGCATAGATGTCTGAGGGGCTGGTGTCACCCGGCCGCACCACCAGAGATCTGAGAACGGCCTTGGCTTCCTGTCTAAGCACTGATACAGAGTCAGAGGAGTGTCTGGCAGGGATCTTGCCGCAGTCTCCGCAAAACAACAAAAACACCACTGTTTAGCACTAGCTCCTTACATGACACAGTAGTCCACCACCACCATCTGCTCCGTCTAATAAACCAGGAATTGGATCAACACATTCTTTCAATGGACTGAGAAAATGAAGCTGCGTTACGACAGGGTTTTCCCTCTCCGCTCCAACAAGGAACACAGGCAACATTTGAAGTTCCTCTCGTTCCTGAGGGATTAGGCTAGTTGTACGAGTCAAAGTGTCTTTTAACTCTTGATAAAGTCTCCAGTCGAGGACACATTTATTTCCTGCTGCCCAGTTGGCAAGGCCAAGCCTGTGATGATCACACTTGCGAAACCGACAATCAACAGATATTTGGTAAAAGGGTTTCATGTATTGGCTTAACTTTCAACCCAGCCAATACATTTAACATTCTACAATGGATTATTTGAGATTATTTTAAACATAAATTGGAAAGTTTCTTTGTGAAAGTGCTCTATGCAATATTGAATATAAATGAAAAATACTTTTTAACATTCATGAAAACGTTTTGTTACGTCGAATAACAGAGACCATAGTCTAAGCTTACTCTATTTAATCAACACAATACACCACTGCACGCAACAGTGCAAGACATTCGTTGTTTCTTCTGTAATTCTTGAGAATGTATTATTAACTATGTATTAGCATTGGTACAACTTTTAACATCCTCTGATATGTTACTCCCTCAGATGTCATGGCGCCCGACCTACCGAAGCTCCAAGTTTCGAAACGTCTACGGCAAGGTGGCCAACCGGGAACACTGCTTTGATGGTATCCCCATCACCAAGAACGTCCACGACAACCACTTCTGCGCCGTCAACTCCAAGTTCCTGGCCATCGTGACCGAGAGCTCCGGAGGTGGTTCCTTCATCGTTGTGCCCGTATCCCAGGTAACTTGTGTTGACTCCAAACACATCCACAAAATCCTATGGGTTTGCTGAAGCAGCAAAGGGCCTGTGAGGAGAACTTTACTGGCTCATGATCCCGATGTGAAGTTTAAGAAAATGTCCTTTAAATGTTAAGGACAGTACAGAAGGTAATACAATAGCACTTTACTAGAAGTACATAATTCTTTAATCTATAGATTATGAGCTCTAACAATGCTTCTTGCCCCAAATGCGGACTGTGTAAAACCAGCAAATTCATATATTTTGACACATGCTTTTAGAGCATAAATGAACCCAGTTTCTTTGAAGATAGTATGTCATCGAGCATGAGCATCCTAAGGAGCAACGTCGTATATTAAATGCCCCTCACACCATGGTATACTATAATGGTATAAGGAGGGTTAAGCCTCTCGGGCGCAGCCAATACCGTTAACTGCTCCCCCGAAGGAGCTCCTCACAATGGCGTTCACCGGTCGGCGGCGACATGCAAAAACAATAAGATACTATACAGCTGCGGCAATTTATTTGAGGGGGGGCTGAACGTTTGCATTCCAAACCCCTGTAGGGGGGTCTGGGGGCATCCTCCCCCACAAGATTTTTTTGTGATTTTCACAAACAAACAAAGCATTCTGGTGCATTCTGACAAAATAGTAAAGGCAAAAAAATAACATTTACTTACAAAGACGAATGGGGCCAGGGAAATAAGTTTTAAGTTAATTTTTTCCCCCTTTTAGAAATCAGCAACATTAAGAGTGCCGATACATCAACAATAACTTTGAATTACACACAAGGTAACATTCTCTCTCTCTCTCTCTCTCTGTGTGAGTGAGAGAGAGAGATAGAGAAGTGTGTTACAGCCAAGTAACTGTGTAATTGTGTTGGTAAATGTCAATCATAAATATATCTACCGTCTGCATTAGTATGCATTTAGACAAATACAATGAAATATGAATTCCACAAAATTCATGTAAATGTACAAACTTTTGTGTGTGGTTGTTGAAGACACACTTAAGGCATGATACCAACATTGGTTTGCAGAGGACTACATACAGTACAATATGCACACTGAAGGCCTGATGCCACCATAGGTTTGCAGAGGACTATATACAGTGTGTACACTGAATAGGTTTGCAAAGGACTACAATATGAACACTGAAGGCCTGAAGCAACCATAGGTTTGCAGAGAACTATATACAGTATGTACACTGAATAGGTTTACAGTGGACTATACACAATATGCAGACTGAAGGCCTGATGCCACCATGTTTGCAGAGAACTATATACAGTATGTACTGAATAGTTTTGCAGAGGACTATATACAATATGCACAATGAAGGACTGGTCCCACCATAGGTTTGCAGAGAACTATATACAGTACACTTGAAAGGGTTGGGGGGAGGTTGTGAGGGTCTGCAACCAGTGTCCATCTCAAGGGAAATACATATAGGCTAGTGGAATAAATAGAAGTTGCTTACCTCTAGCATGGCTAGCTTCACACAGTTGTTCATATGCACTCTTGCTCGCTTGTGTTTTTTTTATCCGTTCTGACAGATGTTTCAGGTCTGTCAACCCTGTCTGTGTCCATGAACTATCACACGCACTTGTTTTAAAAAGTATACAAGGAAAGCAAAAAATTGCATTGGCATACCCACAGCTAGTTAGCCAAGCCTGAACCATACTCTGGAAAAACTTCTCTTGTAGGCTCTATCCTTTTCTCTTGCTTGCTGGGTTATGTTCACTTCTGGCTTTTCTGCTCCGAGTTCTTTTACTTGCAATTTTGCTGCAAATGTTCTTCTTTCGAAGGGATTCATAAGCAAAGACTTAACTGAATTTGGGGCTAGCTGAACTCACGGGGAAACAGCGGTAGCAGTACTCAAAGTCGCCATCTTGGTCGCGCAGTGGACGGTGCACTGCGCTTGGGGCTATGTCTTGAGCGCCCCAAAGCCATACAATTCGACGACGCTGATTGGCGAAATTATGTACGGGGTACCATTGGCTAATAATTCAGGGATGTAGGGCTGAGCGAACTGCGCCCCACGGAAGACATCTACTTCACCAAAATGAACGTTGAACATGTAAGTGAAGTAAGATTTAATTATGGGGGATTCTAAAGATATTCTAAAGTAAATGCATTATTCGAATGCAATTAAAATAGATTAATGCTCAAATGAGAGGGCGCCCCAGCGCCCTCTATAGGCCAGCAGCCACTACCTGTTTTATCTACATCACAATATCTTTTCAGCATGGTGATGAAATAGCATATCTTATTATGTTCAAGTTCATAGAAGACGTACTAATAAGGTTAACACGCTTTTGGGTTCGCTCGCACTTTAAAGGCAGACTCTGCCAGGGTGTGTTGTCGGACCCCAGGCATGGGGCCTCTTGCTAGCACAATGCAATCCAGTCCCCAGAGGAGCACACTTCCAAACATCACAAGACACAGATACAATAACATTGCTACAACTAGGGGAGCTGTGTGTGTGTGTGTGTGTGTGTGTGTGTGTGTGTGTGTGTGTGTGTGTGTGTGTGTGTGTGTGTGCGTGTGTGTGTGTGTGTGTGTGTGTGTGTGTGTGTGTGTGTGTGTGTGTGTGTGTGTGTGTGTGTGTGTGTGTGTGTTAGTCTTATCCTGTGTGTTGGCATAGTAGTATGTTTGTTGCCTATGCCAAGTCTGTAGCAAAGCCTCGTTACAACATGTAGTTCAATCCCTTTTTCATGTTAATAAATTCTTTGGGATCCAGGGGTTTAGATTTGATGGATTTAAGATTCCTCCAAAAAAGTCAAGGTCTTCTATGTTGTTCATCATATGAGAATCAACTAAGTATTCATTCTGAAATCTTACTTGTGTCAGTAAAATATGCAGTGAAAATGTTTTAAATCAGTCTTAACTGTGACTAAAGTCTAAATGAAATGAGGGGGCGCTTCCATGAGCTGTAGTCCTGCTGTGTTACTGGAACCGAGAGACAATATGCTCACAAATCTCAATAGTCTCACAAAATGTCCTTAGATTATCTGAAGTCTCATGGCAGACAAGCTCAAATCAGGGTGAATATGGTCTTAATTTTCTTAAATTGGTGAACAAAAACTTGGCCAGCGGTGGTAAACTGTAAAAAACCCAAAAGATTGAGTCAATACTGTGACAACTGGCCACTGTAGAAACACACTTTGAAATCCCGTTCTGAGAGCTTCATCCTCTCTATTGTTATAATATAGTAAAAGCCTATATGAATACAATGATATTAGCCCAATAGCCCTTACCTCGGTGATCATGAAGTCACTAGACAAGATCATGGTAACCCATTCCAGTTTGCATACAAACAAGGTAGTACAGAGGAGGCAGAGGTTACACTGGTGTACATCTTATCTAAACATCTTGCCCAACCAAAAACTAATGCCAGGGCTCTTTTTCTTGATTTTTCATCTGCATTTAACACCATTCAGCCAGACATAATTTTATCTAAAATGATTAAGTTTCAGATGAACCCCTATCTTATTGACTGGTATTTTTCCGTTCTCACCAACAGGGTTAAGCTAGTCAAGGTAAATGACGCACTATCCTCTCAGAATACCAGTGTTGGAGTACCCTGTGCTGTATTAGCTCCACTGGGCTGTGTACCTTGTACACTTCAGACTGCGCCAGCAGTGTGCCAAATCAATATATTTAACAATATTCTGACGACTCCACCGTAGTGACCCTATTCACCCAATCCCAGGAGCATACACTGTACCAGGTAAATGTGGATTGCTGAGTCAAATGGTTTGATAAAATCTTGCTCATCATTAACAATGTGAAGACAGAGGAAATCATTTTTGGAAAACCATCTAATCTTCAATTTTCCCCCGTGAAGATCCATAATTCAGAAATCAATTTAGTCCCGACCTACAAACTCTTGGGTGTCATGATAGACAGATATCTATCATGGACCTCCCACATGGAATTTAGTTGCAAAAAAACACAACAGCGTATCTGTTTCCTGCGGAGATTAAGTTTACTTGGAGCAATTAGCCAAATCATTTCTTTGTTCTTTACGTCAGTGATTCAGAGTGCAATGCTTTATTGTACTATAGCTTGGCAGCTTGGCAGCTTTCAAAGTCAAAGCTAAGGCAAAACTATATCATCAAATTAAAATTTGTTCAAAGATCATTGGACTACCTGTAGCACACCTCTTCCAGGAAGCCCACATCAAGTTCAGCGCTCAGCCTGGCCAGATAGTTCCTTCTTTCAAACACAACAACATTAAGATACAGTGCAATATTTATTTCATAAAATGTCTCCAAGTGATGACATTTTGGATATATTTATGTCGACTCTTTGTAATATATGTATGCTTTGCCTTCTGTCACTTGATACTGTCATTTGTGGCTATGTTTCATGTTTCATGTTTGTCTATCGATGCTTTGTCTCACATGTATGTCTATATGTTTGTCTATTGATGCTATATGTATGATTTGTATGTATACGTCCAATTTTCCTTAAATTAGTTGCCCAGGGATGCAAAAATAATTTCAGCCCAAACAGACAAATAATGTTGTAACGTATCGTATATACTATATTACAGTATCTCACTTCTCAACTGATAAAGTCTGCATAAAGAATTTATGTTGGCTTTGAACTACTCTTATTATTAGATACAGAAAATAAATCTATAATTGTTGAGTGAAAGTAGAATACTTAAACTGTGCCGGGAATAATAAAGGGAAACTATTTTAACAGACAGAAGTATGGAATGTGTGATGTCATCAGTCACATTTTAACCACTGGAAAATCAAATCCTGCCTGCCCTATTTGGCAGATGTGGTCATTACACACTCTTTAGAGCTGTGTGTATGTGTGTGTGTTAGTGTGTGTGTGTGTGTGTGTGTGTGTGTGTGTGTGTGTGTGTGTGTGTGTGTGTGTGTGTGTGTGTGCGTGTGTGTGTGTGTGCGTCTGTGTGTGTGTGTGTGTCACTCAAAATGATCAGAGAAAAAGCGGACAAAAAGAAGGAAAATTATCTTGAAAATAGCTGGAATATTTAACAATCCAATACGTTTTTTTACACTCTCGCCGCATTTATTTTTCCTCTTCAAACAAGCGTGTTTGTGTGTTTCTTACACATAGATAAACACATCTGCCGCCTAATGAGCAGCGATGTGGAGTAGGTCTGGTGTGTAACGATGCCACGCGTGGAGTTGCCCATATGGCCGGGCATCAGTCCAGAATAACCAACACCCAATCAGAGAAGGGAGGGGGGGGCAGCATCTGGCCCCTCCAGTGGCCATTGAAGGCTGGGTTGCGATTGAAACACCTTTTGAAGATTTGAATATAGGAACAATGACTGTTATTTATAGGCAGATAGCACTGGTTGCTGCAGAGTGCAGTGCTGCTGCATCCTTCTTGATGGTGCAGTTCCCTGTATCCTTTGTTGCCACATTCTCACAATGTTTACCCCTCTCTAGCTCTCCCGCTCTCTGTAGGGAGTCAAGAATAGCAGAGCCTACGTGGGTGGGAATAGCACAAGTGGTGATATATAATGGCACAGATGTGTGTATCATTTGGTATTGAAGGAATGGTATTCAGTGTTCTACAGACGCACTGTTCTGCACTGTTTTTGGGTGTTAAAATAAACCACGTCCCTGTATGTCACTGTTATAACCTGCCAGTGTAATATGTAGACCAACTCGGAGTTGTCATTGTGTGTATATTCTTATTTTTTATGCTCTAGTTATTTAATAAGGAACAGTGGGTTTTATCTACGGAAAAGGATTAGGGCCACACATAAAAAAATATTGAGGTCTGACATTATTACTTAATATAATACTTACTATAGAAGATGGCCCTCAGAATAAACGCAACCTACATAAAACATTTGAATGTGGGACCATATTTACACTCTTTTTTGTATTATATCTTAGTGAGCCCATTTCTGCAACCCTTTAATTTCAAACTGCACCCATTAGATATAAAAATCTAACTGGTAAGGAAATGTAAATACTAATTATAGCACGGTAGTCCCGACTGACACAACCTGACCACCTCTGTTGCAAGGTTGTTACTTCCGTGTTACAGTGCTTGATCCAATAGCGCAATAGAAAGTTATGGTTATATATTATATATTATATGATAATATTTTATTATCATACAATTATGATTGCACATCAATAACAATTTCTCTTTCCATTGGATACACTTAGTCCTAGATAGAGCTTCTTTCTATCAGTCACATTGGACATAAGATATACGCTCTATTTCCCCACGTAGAGCAGGTGTGCATTTTAAACTGGCATGTTGTGAGAAATCCCCAGGAATAAGCAAAATGTATTCATTAAGCCGAATACGTTGAATGACTCAGCTGAATTGCTTTCAGTGCAATCATTTAATTGCTGCCATCTGGGAGAGGGAGTTGCCAGCAAAGTGAATGTTCTCCTAGCTAAGCCTCATAGCAAGCATTATGAATTAGCATGCAGCAACATTCATCAAGTTGACTGCTCTAATTAGGAGGCCTGGAGAGGAGACCCAAGCAAGCGGATTTCTAAATGTTTTTGGAAATTTATACTGATGTCTTATTTATGGCCCATTTTGCATATTGAAGCGATCTTCAGATTGTATTAAAAGCCAACACAAGAGGTCATAGCTGAGCCAAACGTATGTGATACCTTTTGAACACACACCTGCGGTGGAGCTAAGGGTTGAGCCGCATAGTAATAACTTTAAATTGACAGTGCCAGTAGAACATCTGTTCAATGCCATGACTCAAGCTACAAACCCTGAGCTTCACTAAAACTAGCACCCCCAATAGTCAACTAAATATAAGCCTTTGGCCAGATAGTGGCACAGTGGTTTTGTGATGCAGATGAACATTTAAATTGGTATATATAGCGTACATGAAACCATATACTGCCCTACAGAGTCATGTGGTTATGAGTAAAAGGTTTAACATAAATCCATGTAAGCGCTTTGGTTTTTCATCCTGTAGTTTTTCTGGGGATCACAGCCAGAGGGAGATACTGTTGTGTGATGATTATGAAGATGATTATTTAAAGCACACAGCCACAAGGGAGGCAGTGGGGTTTCAGTGTGCTGGTTTATGCTCCTATTGAGGGCACATGAGTACCAATACTGGACACATATTAGTCCCCTCTGTACACAAACACACACACACACACACACACACGCGCGCGCACACGCACACGCACACGCGCACACACACACACACACACACACACACACACAGGGTTCTGAGGACAACATGACGCTCTCTGCCTAATCATTGATGGAACCAGAAAGAGGTCAATGGCTCCAGAGAACATCAACATTATTGACCCCATGAACGATATATAAAGGACTCACAGCACTCCTTTTGGGAGCCATTGCCTCCCTGTGGTCATGTGTCTCACTGCAGAAGTTTGTCCCTTTGAAATACAGTTTATCCCATATTAAGCATTACATTAGCATTCTGATGTTACAAGGACATTTGTTTGAATAATGCGCTAATTTATTTGGCATATAATGTATTGTTTATTTTCTATTTGTTGTTATATCTCTTTTCCAGTATGGCCGAATAGACCCTCGCCACCCTAAAGTTTGTGGTCACCAAGGTAACGTGTTGGATATCAAGTGGAATCCGTTTTTTGAAAACATTATCGCCTCATGTTCTGAAGACACATCGGTAAGTAAGACCTTCCTAATGTGTACTGTTCATATTTTAGGTGCAAACTCTAAATGCATTATTGTTCAGGCTAAGGTGAAGAACTATTGATTTACATTTCCACACCCTCTCAAGTTTTCGTCTGTATGCAGTGTTGTAAGTAATGCAGTCTCAATGTCTGGTCAGTGCAGCTCTGGTTGCTGCAGGGTAATCTCTCGTGCTGATCTCCTATACAAGCTCAAATCCGCCCTAATCCTAAAGCCACTGTCCACCTTACTCTGATGCAACATCTTTTCTATCACAGGAATCTCAAGCTTTATTATTGATTAGGAAGCAATGTAAAAACAATGAATGTGAGCTACTTCATAATGTTATCAGTCAGCTATGAGCTTGTGTGTGTGTGTGTGTGTGTGTGTGTGTGTGTGTGTGTGTGTGTGTGTGTGTGTGTGTGTGTGTGTGTGTGTGTGTGTATTGTACTGTACAGACTCGTATCAGGTGACTTATGCTCTGCCGCTCCGTCCCCGGCGCTGCAGGTGCGAATATGGGAGATTCCGCAGGAGGGCCTGCGGCGGAACATGACCGAGGCGGTGCTGGAGCTGTACGGTCACAGCCGGCGCGTGGGCCTGGTTGAGTGGCACCCCACCAGCAGCGGCATCCTCTTCAGCGCCGGCTACGACTACAAGGTGCCAACCCACCTGCCACATCCACAGCCACTTCACAACCCCACGCATCGAGGCGGGAAGCAAACACTAGAACAGGGGGGACGATATATTGTGATCGTCAATCCGAGAGCTTGCATTTCTTTTGAATTCACCGTTCATTTCTGATCTGAATATCAATATAACTGATTATGCATACACCATGCCACTTATTTTCATCAGTGAAATGCGGACCTCCTACCAGATATTTCAAAAGGTCATGCGGAGGAGTAGCTTGAATAACATTACCATATCATATTCTAGATTATGTGACTCGCATCTACTGTTGGCTGCTCAACCTAGTCCATTTTCCAGGTACACTCAGAAGCACTTTCCTATGATAACATGAACAATAACATATTTCCGTCAGTGTTTTTTCCCATGGCCTCCCGGTTCATTAAGTTTCTCTATACACTTATCCTGACTGATTTTCTCAGAAAACTAATTTATGTAATTGAACACACGCATTGAGGGAAGGAATGCCTAACCCCCCCCCACTCTCTCTCACAAACGCACACACACACACACACACACCACACACACACACACACACACACACACACACACACACACACACACACACACACACACACACACACACACACACACACACACACACACACACACACACACACACACACACACACACACACACAGGTGCTGATCTGGAACTTGGAGGTCGGGGAAGCGGTGAAGATGATCGACTGCCACACAGACGTGATCCTCAGCATGTCCTTTAACACGGACGGCAGCCTGATGGCCACCAGCTGTAAGGATAAGATACTACGGCTGATGGAGCCGCGCTCTGGCAGAGTCCTGCAGGTGAGGGAGAATCCTGCTGATTGAGACCCATGCTGTTAATGCTGCACTCGTCAGATTGGAGAGTTGTAGTATTGTATTTTACACTACTCTGATTGACGGGCAAGAATGATTGTCCGATCCAATCAGGGAAGTAATGCAATAGACTCTCTTGAATCAACTCATCGACTCAGACAAAGGCAGGCCCAGTCCACTGGATATTCTTACTGCGCATTATAGGTCTTAAATCCTAAACTTATTGAAGAGTGCACTTTTTAATGGGGCTTTAATAATGTTGTTGTTGTTGTTGTTCTGTAGCAAGCCAACTGTAAGAACCACAGAGTGAATCGTGTGGTGTTCCTGGGGAACATGAAGCGGCTGGTAACCACAGGAGTGTCACGCTGGAACACCCGACAGATCGCCCTCTGGGACCAGGTCAGCACCACGCAGCGGGAGTAGAAGGACAGTGACTGTGTGAGGTGCATCGGTACTGCATGTATAATGGTATTGACTGTGCGTCGGTGTGTGTGTCTTCCTAAGGAGGACCTGTCGATGCCGATGGTGGAGGAGGAAATAGATGGTCTCTCAGGACTACTGTTCCCGTTCTACGATGCAGACACACACATGCTATACCTGGCCGGCAAGGTGTGACTGCGTTGACGTATTCGATTTTGACACATAAACAGTATTGCTAATCTTGCCAATGCAATTTCATCCGAGGAATAGGGAACAAGCGTCCTTGTTATTTGTTTGACCAACGCTGTGTAATGATTTTGCAGGGAGACGGCAACATCCGTTACTTTGAGATCACCACGGAGAAGCCCTACCTCCAGTACCTGATGGAGTACCGCTCCCCGGCCCCACAGAAGGGACTCGGTAGGTCCCTCCGTCAGTCCTGTCTTAATTGTGACCGTGCTTAACCCACGACTCCAATGAACATTTGGCATTGCTGTCGATGGCACGTAAACTCACTGGTTCTACAGGGTTCCCCACAAACCATTACTTGAATATCGAGGAATAAATATTCACTCTTGACTTGCACACAATTTTGTGCATAACAAGCCATTGACAAGCCATCATGTGTATTTATGTCTTGTATCAATTAAAAAAAATGTGATTAAGAAAGATTGTTTTATAAATAGGTAGTTGTTAAAACATTTGTGGTATGGGCCCTATTCACCTTGGGGCCATATGGCGGGCATTTTGGATTTCAGCAACCAGTTTTATCCGACAACCAGTTAGCGTTAAGAACCGAGACTTCATTGGCAGACTCTGATTAATCGTTTGTGCTCTTTACAGGTGTGATGCCAAAGCATGGTCTGGATGTGGCAGCATGCGAGGTGTTCCGCTTCTATAAGCTGGTGACCCTCAAGGGCTTGATTGAGCCCATCTCTATGATCGTGCCGAGGAGAGTGAGTGGGAGAGGACTGCAAATTTTCGAACCAATAGAACCTATAACTTTCCAGCTGTGTACTTGTTTTAAATACCTTGCATCAGCATTATTACCAATAACGCATGATGTATAATACACTTAGTTCAACACTTCTGTCTACCTAATGGGATGTGGTCTATTTAATTGGGTAGGTTGATGCTCTTAGAAGCACATAGTAGTACGATGGCTATACATTGATGTTTTGGAAAATAATGAGTCTTCTACTTCCTGGTTTAAAGTCGGACACATACCAGGAGGACATCTACCCTATGACCCCAGGAATTCAACCCGCGCTAACGGCCAGCGAATGGATCAGTGGCATCAACAGAGGTAAAACTACACACGAAAGACAACAGCACACCATGTAGTGCTGAAAATGCAACTATTTTGATTAAGATACATCATTGTTCGTCACTTAAAGAAACAAATATGTGTGTATACAATTAAGTTAGTTGAATAAGTTAAAATAGTAATACAAATGCTTAATATTTTGCTTTTAGATAATAAAACGAATAGAATAGATAATTTATAAATACACTAAGCAAACCAAGCTAATTTAAGATCACTTCAAATAAGCTTTAACCGGGTAAAATAGCATTTCATAGACATACTGATTAATCGATAATTAATCAGTATGATTATTGTATTGATGATTATGAGTATTGATTGAATGAATCAAGACAACAATCAAATTAACTGTTAGTTGGAGCCCTACACTCTAAAGTGGTTTAATAGACCGCTGTTGTTCAAGCCATAATAAGAAGGTCTGAGCTCAATGTGGGCTTCGTAGGACACAGCAATCCTGTGATGTTCTGCGTGATTCACAGTTGGATTGCAGGTACATTTAAAACAGTGTGTTCATTTGATATAGCCAGCTGTTATATATGAGAACTAAGTTATCGTTTATATAGTACCTTTAATGTGTATCTTCATTTTACAATGTGTGCAATGCTTTCCAAGAAACAAATATGTGTGTAGCTATGGTGATTACAACTCCACAATTAAAGTGTTTAACTGGCCATCAAGCCACGTCTACTTCCTCATCCCTGTGACAATAACATTGGATAATTATCAAACAAGTAATGCAAAACATAATTATTCAATGAATTTGGGAATATGTCCTGATGACTTACCCATGGCAAGTTTATTTATTATGTAAAGCTGATGTCCTTAATTTAGTCATGAGGACCGAAATGAGTGTCTATGTGTTCTTAGTGTTGTTAGTCATCTAATATGAAGAGGATTGCATTTTCTTAGATCCGACCACTGATGAAGGGGTATTTGTTTGTGTATTTCGACTGCTGATCTGTACCAGTTGTCGTTTTGAACACAAGCTCATGTGTTCAACTGTGGCACTTCGGTTGCAATTGATCAAAATTGCATGTGTGTGTGCTCATGTGTGTCTTATACGTCTATGGTTCAACCAGACCCAGTTCTGATGTCCTTGAAGGAGGGGTACCAGAGGTCAGACCAGCTGGTGTTCATAGCCCCCGCTAAGGAGAAGAAGAGCGTGGTGGTGAATGGAATTGACCTCTTAGAAAACGTACCACCCAGGACCGAGAACGAGGTGTGTGTATCTGTGTATATTTGTGTGTGTGTGTGTGTGTGTGTGTGTGTGTGTGTGTGTGTGTGTGTGTGTGTGTGTGTGTGTGTGTGTGTGTGTGTGTGTCCATCCTGTGAGAGAGTGGTTGGTTGGCAGGGAGGGGGGGTTGATGGTGTTAGGGGTTTGCATGGATCGGAGGATGAATGGCGTGGGTCTGTGTAACCAGTACAAACGGTCTTCTCCCTTGCTCCCTGCAGCTCCTGCGGATGTTCTTCAGGCAGCAAGAGGAGCTGCGGCGACTAAAGGAGGAGCTGGCCACTAAGGACGTGAGGATACGGCAGCTGGAACTGGAGCTAAACAACCTGAAGAACGTTAGCCCAAACAATGTCTGACCTCTGACCCCCCCCCCCCCCCCTATTCCCCCTCCGGACTGACCATTCAGATCCTTATGCTACCCAATCAAGCCTCTTTTAAGCCACTACCCCTGTCCCCCCCTTCCAGGCCCACTGTGAGCACCTTGTGACTGACTAACTTAACCTCTGCTCTGGTCTGGGTGGCGCAACAAAATTCATGTAATCACTGCAATCATGTTAAATAATCAACCGTTTCATGGGTTGTCACCTTATGATTCCTTATGCTTTTTTTTTTCATCCAGACAATACTTTGACTTTTAAGGAAGTTGCTACAAGTCAATAACACACAAAAACAAAAAAACAAAAAAAAAAAACAGGCACATATTCACATATACTTACTACACACACACACACACACACACACACACACACACACACACACACACACACACACACACACACACACACACACACACACACACACACACATACACACACACACACACTCCTCCCTCCAATCTGTTTCCATTTGCTTGCGAAAAAGCAAAAAACAACAATCAGGGAAAAGGACTGTTTCTCCTGTTGCGTGTTTCCTTCTTCCCCAAGGCCTTAGATCTCTGGATCACAGCAAGTTGCAGCCACACCTGTGTCTATAAATGACAGCAAATTAAGATAGTTTGCTTGTGTCAGATGTTGGCGGGCTCTGAACATTTTCAGACAGAAGGAACCTAGATGTTTGTATGAACTTTCCTCTCCTACAACTGTATGAAGCAAATATTTTCTGGTGTATAGTTACTAGCGGTCTGAAGCATTGTTTGTCCAACCATTGCTTTTTTAGGGATGCCTTTAGTGTGTGTGGGGGTTAATGCTTATATTTTGATATTGCTTTTATTTATTTGTCACTTTTTACCCTTTTCTGCTAATAACACACAGTATGGCTTTGAGGGGAGTGTTGTATGTCATGGTGGGACCGATGTTGATTGCGTTACTCAATTGGGATCTGTGGCGTTATCTAGAATATCAAGCTGCCTCTTTACTGCTTCAAAATAACGCTGCAATGAGTGTGTTTGTCTAAGGTTACCAGGACAGTACATGTATGTTTTTGACGAAGAAAGCCCACGACTGCTGTTTGGATGGGTTTGAGTATTTACCACCGATATCTGGAGAACTTCCCTCAGACTGAACTAATGCGACTCTGAACATTTTTTCATCCTCATACCTTCCTCTTCACGTCAGTGTTTTCCTTTACATGAGGTTCAGAAAAGTTGTGAGATTGAGAGAGATTACAAGTTGAAAAGAAAGTGATTGTGTTACTGTACGTGCAGCATATAAACTGCCACTCAAGAGTGTCGAATCTAAGATGAAATCAGACTGCTGACATCGCTATTCCAAATATACCCAAAACCTTTCATATAGGGATTGTGTCGGTTGGCGTTTCTTTGTGTTTCTATGCAAAATGGCAAGATTCAATTTTCTAATTTCACAAAAAGATTATCTCCCAAAGTAGCTCAAACTGCATTATCTCTTACAGGATTTATTTCTAAAAAGCAACCACAATAAATGAACTTGGATATGGTGTAGAATGAGTGTTTAATGGACCTAATTTTCTTACACCCTCGAAATTCTATAATGCATCAAGCTGAATGAAGACATTCATTTTGATTTTATGAACACTAAAAGTAATTTCCATTGGAATTGCAGTTTTCCCTATTCCTCACATTCATGCCATCTGCGTGTCACAAACAATAGACCAACATTGAACATTGCTCTTTATGTAAAGATTATGCATACAAAGTATGTTCAAGTCCAATAAGTATTACACTGCACATTTTAGATAAAGCCGCAAACACAAGTTTATATTTTTATTACAATTTGTTGTTTAACTCATTGTACTTAATGTCAGCCAACATCAAAGAGAATACAAAAAAATAGATTTTGGTCATTATTTACAAGAACACGTAACTTCCGAACTATCAAAGCTGGGTGGTCCAGGAGATTGGAGCATCTGAGACAAAGGTAGATCTTTACTTGCTATAATTTAGAAATGGGACCTGGAATGGTCACACTGTGCATGTTCAGACGAAGTTTTCCACACCACAACAACAGTATTGGCATACTTGGGACACCACAAACATATAACTTACTTATAAAATGTACAATACAAAGAATAAAATAAGATTAAGACGAGGAAAGAAAAGGACAGACGTACATGAGTTCCAGTGGTTGAGTTTTCAGACATGCACCTTTTCTCTATGTAAGGGATGGTTCCATTTTAAAATATGCAATTTATCAGAAGAAAAATTCCTACACAAACAGGGATAATTATTAAAAAATGTCATATTAGGTGTCGTTACAAAATCGTATCGCCATAAAGGAGCTTAAAATCCACAATTAAGATCAGAGAATCAGAAACTCTGACTCATATACTTAAAATTAAGTTATTAACCCTAACCCAACCCTCTCTCACACACACACACACACACACACACACACACACACACACACACACACACACACACACACACACAACTGACTGGCCACTAACATGAAGTACTCAAATAAACTCAAAAAGATAGTACAAATGGGACTGGGAAGTGAGAAGGAGGGGAAGTTAAACAGTCGATACACAAAGTGAAAGCAATCCTCAATCGTCTTCCTCTTCCTCTTCTTCATCAAGTTCCCTTTTTCTCTTCTGGCCTTGCTCTTCTTCTAGGAGAGAACAGAGCAAAATTAGTTTTTAATAACTTAAATATGGTCTAGGAACCCAACTGGAAGCCATGGATCTAAGGAAAAAGCTAAAACTCTGGACAATTATGATCAACCAGCAATATAGCAAACGTAAATTACCACCATCTTCATCTTCCCCATCATCAACTTCTCTGTCATTCAAATCATCGTCGTCCTCTTCCTGAAAGACAAGTAGAAAGTACTTTGAATGATCTTGAATAATGTAACAGTTTTACAACACATGGGTCATTACAGTGCCCTGTACTACGAACCTCGATTAGTGGGTTAGCGAGGTATGTTGCGCTCAAAGCCTGGGTTAGCTGTGACATGAGAGTCAATCTCTAGCGTCGCTGTAACACCATGGTGACTTATGCTATCAACCAAAACCTGGTCGGGAGCAGGTTTTCCGCCAAGTCTGTCGGGTTCGATCGGCATGCGCAGCTTCCTAGCCCCTCCTTCCTGTGGACCGCGGAGCCCGTTTCGTACAGGGGCTCTACGACAGAGGCCCTTTCGGGACCGATCCCTAACCATTGCCTGAGAATATACTTAATGAGAGATACAGGTTCTCATCATAGTGTCTGTCAGTCTTAAATTTCTGCGTACGGGGTTCGTCCCCCAAGTGACGCGCAGTTATGTGAAGCTTAAAAAGGTCCCAATTGTCGTTCATATGAAATACTTATTCACTAAAGGTTATGGAATTATATTTTTGTGCTAATTTCGAACTTGAACCCATATTCTCAAGGCCGTGCTGGCACCACATCTATGGCGGTAAAAGGCATGATGCTAGACAGGCGAGATTTGAACCCCGGTCTCTGGCGTTCAGGTCTTATACTAATCCACTACGCCACCACAGCTACTTCTCAGCGGTTGAAAATATATGCCATACATTTCTTACATAGGTGGTATTTAAAGTGAATTCCCTAAATTATAGAATAAGGCAGGTTGGACGTTGCATTTTGAAATCATCATCACTCTATTCGGATTAATGGTGAACAATTCTGCAATGACGAGATAAACGCCCCTTTCACGTGAACTCGCATTGAACTTCAAGTGGAAAACCTGGCTTGACTACTATAATCCTAAATGAGCGTCGCAGTACCATTTAACTCTGATCGCGAATTGCGTCTCTGTCAATTCAGGCTTACCCAAGATAGTCTGGGTATGTTCAGCGAGGTTCGTAGTATACCCCACAGGTCACTAAATAAAATTGGATTGCGATGATTAAAAATGTAAACACACACCGACAAGACACGCATTAAGCCATCTGTACGTTCGGGACTACTGTAGAAAAATGGCAATGCACCTTGGCAGTGCAACCTGGTGGGCTCTATGAAATAGACTTCTACAAAGTGCACCTCAAAAAAATAAATAATATCCTACCGAATCTGGTTTTTCATCTCCACTTAAGTCATCTTCCTCCTCTTCATTCCCCTCATCTTCGTCTTCCTCACCCTCGTCATCGTCATCGTCTACTGGTGCAACCTCTTCATCCTCCTCATCTACGTCTGGGAGAAAGAGGGAAAGGTGTAAAAATTACGCTACATATTTAAAAAAACATCAATCACCGATAATGTTCAGCAGAGTGAATGACGGCATCATAAAATTCCTAATATTCTACATCAAAGGCCTACTGAATTCAGACTCACCATCGTCGTCGTCATCGTCCCCATCCAGGCCCTCTGCGTACACCTCTGCGTCAGAGTCCGGGGCCTCCTTGTCACACAAGTCATATCCGTCCAGGTACGTGAGATGAGGGAGGAGCTTGAATACATTGTCTCTGTATTCATTCAGGTTTGTCACTTCGCAGTTGAAAAGGTCTAGGCTCTTCAGGCTTTCCAATTCTTTCTGTCAAAATCAAGAGAAGGTGAAAGTGTATTAATGAACCTGGAACTGGCTTTGGGTCACATCGTTTTGAGGTTACAGCCAGAATTGTCAGATTAGACCTCTAGGCAGGAGTAAAGGCCAAGGTATACTACCCCGACTCCGTAATCTGACTCCGTAACTACGGAAACCTCTCAAGCCTTCGAAATGACCCGTTGGGATGTCAGTTACGCAATGCAATTCGCCGCGCGATCGATCTTAGTGGCGACTACTAACCATGTAAATATTTTTATAAATAAACTTCCAAAGCTTGTCAAATCTTATTTGACATTTTATTGGTCCTTATTGTGCAAAGTAAACATGCCAGGACATGCCATTTAAGTAAAGCCAAGAGGCAATACATATATTCTTAATATGGGAAAATAAATGGGTCAGCATGTAAAGAAAATATATTTCCTCCCTCATCAATTGGAAAGAACATCAACAGGCATAAATGGAGATTGTAAAACTACCAAAAAATATTTAAATCAAACAGATAGGCACCATGAAAAACCGCAAAAGCATATCCTCCTTAGGGAGTTCAAATCTTGTAGGATTTGTGGCTTACCAATGGCTCTATTGTGCTGAGGTCTTTGATTTTGTTTCCACTGAGGTTGAGGTGTGTTAGGTTGGGGCATTTGGCAGCCAGCACCTCCAGTCCACCTGAGATTCTGTTATCACTGAGCTCAAGCTGGTGATCAAATGAACAAAGAGCGCATTTAATGTACACGTTACCCGAGCATTGCTAGGATGTACTTCATTGTGTTAATCTTAGAGAAAACTCCATACCTTTTTCAACTTAGTTAGCTTTGGCAAGTGGGCGACTGTTGTCAGTCCAACGTTGATTGTGCTTAAAAATTCTAATTCTTCAAATTCATCTGTGAGGCCCTCAAGCTCTCCATCATGTGAGCGGCAGTTGTCCAGCACTAGCTCTTTCACCTGCAGAACAAGTCAGCAAGAAATAGAAATTGGGATATATTACAGCACTGAATTATGTAGCTTACTCAATGAGATGTTGGTGATTTGTTAGTTTATTTGCAAAACCGAAACACATTTGTTTATATTGCGTTGGAATTGGCGTAGACAACCACAGATATTATATTTACATGCAATTGCATTCGTTTCCGAATAAATTACGTTTCTCATACTGACCGTCAATATAATTTTCGTTATTAAAATAAAACAAAATGGTGATGTATTTTTGGCAGTAAATTGCACATTCGTATGAGAAAAAAACAAAACAAAACACACACACACACGCTGTGTAAGTAGGAGGGGCTGATACAATCCGATTACATAGCTCGCTGACAACGATAAAATGTTACTTACGTTAACATTTTGCGGATGGAATGATACGTAGGCTATTACATGAGGGTTATATCTACAATGTGTATGTGGAATCGAATATTATGTACGTCGAATTTATGAGAATGACATGAAGGGTGACTTCCAATTGCCTTTGTTTCTGGGTAAAATGGCGGCATATCCCATTTCTTGTAAACTAGACTCGAGCAACACGACTCGGAAAACGAGCTTTGAATGGACAAATTCCACAAATCCAACAGCCTCGTTTCTTTTCAAAGCAACCCCATACACGTTAGTCCTTAACATAGACTTGCCAGGTCCCTTAAATCACTTTATTTCGCCATCGGTTCATACTACAGAACGAGTTGTAGAGTAGCCTACACACACTGCAGCTCTGTATCCGATTATAGTGCACTTCCATACGATAAATAGAATATGGAAAGCGAGTGTTACTGCATTCTCTGACTATATATTTATAATAACGATGTATAGTAGGTATGTTGTTTACATTTTGGACATTTACTATCTGATCCTTTGCGTTCGACACGTCGGTATAACGTTGCATAATAAAACAATACAAATATACAACTGTTTTGTGATCATCTCGTACTCGTTCTATAAACCTGAAACAACGCGTTTGTAATAATAATGACACGCCGCAAAGGGGCGCGTTCGGAGCTCAAAAGTTACAAATATGGCTTCTCCAGCTCGCCTTGTTTATACTGCTGGCACAAGCTGCGGTGCATTGACAAACTGCACAATCGTATTGTACGATTTTAGATCCACAAAGTTATAGCATTAGTTAAACAGCGATAAAAGGCTATATTAGTGTCCACAGAACAACAATGTAACATGCTACCATCATTTTAAACTTGCAAGAAACTTTGTATCCCCATGCAAGACATCAAACGAAAGATTCTCCATTAGCCCAGTCTGAAGCAGTATCAAGTCTTCCTCTTACGTCTGATGGAGTGCGGTTTCGCAGCTCTAGATGAATTCTCTTCTTCATTTCCATTTCTGAATAGTTTATCCTTGATGTGCAAAAGACTATTGAGTATAGTTATCACTGCCAACAAAACTACCACCTCTTGAAATAGACTCTTATTCATTCAAACTTGATCTTCTCGGTAGGCGGGAATGTTTTACGATTGTCGTCACCGTTGACCAATTGCAGGTAGCAGATCTACAGGGGCGGGATTTACAAATCCACTAACCAATAAAGTAATTTATAAAATTGGGTGGGGTTTCGTTATGAGTGTTAGTTAATTTAAGTTTTCATGAAGTGTATTATAATGTGGCATTGCATTTGTGATGTTCATTGCTCCTCCTAACCCCAATCGCCACCACGTTATTTTTTTGTGATCATCCTAGAGTAAACCTTAATATGAAATGTGCTGTAAGTCTATCTGCACGTATGATAATAACACGACGTGTAAATGTAGGCTACTTGATATTTGAGGAATAATCGTACCTTTATTAGCCATACCATAATAGGGACTTCTCTTAAGAATAACAGTAATATAACAGTCTTACGTTTTCTGATATTTAAATAAGGCTTCTGGCGACGTGAACTACACTTCCGTTTAGAAACTCACCATGAGCCTGAAAGAAAAACAAGGTCACGTGACTGCCTCAACGCCATCTTGACATTAACGTGGGCAACATAAATCGACATAGATTTGAAATAATTAAAATCAACAAAAGCTTTACCTATTACCGGAGTCCGTTGTTTATAGGACGTCGTCATTGTTAAAGAAAAGTGCGCATAGTATTTGCATGACCACGGTGCTTGTGCGCGCACTTGTTTGCTGTCTTGAGAGTGAGCGCATTTCTTTGAAATCTCTGTCGCATTTCTTTGTCATGATTCATGGTTTTTCGACAACCTCGCGCTTGATTAGAGTCTTCCTCCAATCTCGACGAGAATTTCCACATGACGCTTGCAGGATAGTTTGGAACCATTTTGAGTATTGCTTTAAACGCAAAGGCGAGTGCTATATTTCCGTTGGGTGTGTCCTACTTGCTCAAGCTGTATCTACCGATGATAACTGCATAGTGCGTGCATGTATGCGCAGTCCCGACGGCCTTTCGTGTTTCCCGACCTTTCACGCCTACACAAACCCACGCCTAGTTTCACCAACCGCACAGAGGGTGGTTAACGTTAAGTCCAAATACAACATAACTGGTTTGAAACATTTCAGCTAGAATATTTCGAACCAAATAAAGGCCTACTGACAATAAGCTAACTGGTATTGAACACAATCATTTGAATAAACTATTTGTAATATTTTTTAAATTGCTGTTTAGTATGCATTTTTATGTTAGTTGCATGCAGTATGGGGATACTAGATAAGATTTGCAGCCTTCAAATGATCAGATTTTCCTCAGTTATTAACCGTGCAGTTGACTTTCAAGGCCGCTGGAGTTCGCTGTTGGTGTTTTCTCTCCACTTCCCTCTGATGCTATAAGGTCTCGCTGCAGCCTGTAGTAGGAGATGGACATACACGTCCAACTGCTCAACTGCTACGTGATAGGTGCATGGTTTGATGCCAGCGATGTAAATTATGTCCCTTACTCCCTTTTTAACCATCGATATAGTGGGACATTTTTCAGATGTAATGGAAAGAACATCAAAAATCAAGAACTAACAAGCTAGTGCAACAGGGTTAGGGTTAGGGTTAGGGTTAGGGTAGTAGTGGTTAGGGTTATGGTTAGGTAGTGGTTCCGGGTTTAGGTTTTGAAAGATGAGATCGAAACTTTCCCACGCCCGGAGATAAACCACGCCTCCCCAGAGCTGCCGTGTTCGCAGCCATTGGAAGACGGGATTGAGTGACGTAGCAGTTGAGCAGTTTGATGTGGATGTCCATGTCCTACAGGCACTTCTCTGATACGTTTGAATGTCCATCGTTTGGAATACGAATCTGCAATCTGCAGCCATTTATATGGTTTTTTTCCTCCAAAGTTGTTTGAATGACATAGCTCAGGAGTGTACGTGATCCTTATTTCATGCATTAGTGTTTATGTTCGGATGGACAACCTAATTCGTAATTTCGATGTAGGTTGCACTTGCAGTTTACTAGTCTACCAAAAGGGATTGCTCTTAGTCCAGAAAGCATTTCTAAACCGCCCTACTCGCCTTTATTATATCACCAAGGACGTTTTAGCGTCGTTGCCTATTTTGTCTTTGCATTCAGTAGCCTATGTGTACATTTTGTAATGACTGATTTAAGCAAGTTAATCATGCATCATATTAGGAAGTCTTAAATGTAGTGTACACAAAATATCATCTGACGTTTATATTCGGATATAACAAAACACAAAAAATCAGTTGTTCAAGTTAAACACACACTTTCAGTCTGTATTCCTAGAAATTAGGTAGAAGTTTGTTTGCTTAAAATTAAACAATGACTTGATTTTGAACAATTTAGATGGTGGCATGTTGTGGTAGAAAGGCGTATAGACAAATAAAATCTAAATGTGTATAATTCAAATTTACCAACATATTGTATGGTAAGTTAGTGTTTGTTTTATAGCTGTGTTAATATATTTGTGAATACTTTTGAGCATAAATTCTACTCAAAGCAATCTTGTCCACAAACTAACAGGAGACCACCCAGCACAATCTCTCAAAAAAAAGCTTATACTACATCCATCCACCTCAAGAAAACATTCCCACAACAATTTAAAATCTGAACTTTCTTAATGTAGGCAGGTAAGAGGGAAACGTGTTATAACTTATAACTACTGGAAAGAGTTCATGCACTGAAATGACATTGAATTTGTCTGATTGGCTGATTACGGCTTGTAGGAATAGGACATGTAAACACATAAAGTTGCAATCTTCTGTTTGGAAATTCCAACACACCTTTGGATTGATGAACCACTAATTAATCCAAAATGAACCCTGTTCTTCAGAACTGATCTTCAGAATGTTGCCAATTTTGCTAAAGTTGATGATTTCAATGACACTGGCCGCAGAGCCCTACTACACATAACCTATAAGCCCTGCCATTTAAGTTGGATGCCATTATGTGTGGGAGTGGCAGCTAAGGATCAAGCTGAGGTGTGTGCAGAATGTGAAACACCTATTCCGGAGGTCATTACAGCAGAATTAGCGTCCTAGCATTGTGCCAGGGCTACCAGATGGTCCACAGCATGCATGGAAGTCATTCCTTTGGCTGTTCGGTTAGTGAACCCTTTGGCTTTTTCACTATATTAAATTCACTTTCAACCGGATGTGCCCAATGCCTTCCAAATGCTAATTTAGATAACAATGCACTGTACAATTAAGAAATAATACTAATAGTCCTGTTTATGACTCACATATGTTCCTCGAGCTTGCTCTGTTAACCATTAAGAGCCCTGTTGATCACCTGGGATATTCAAGTGGGAATAATAGAGGTGACTTTTAAACAGGTACCAGGAAGGGATTGGCGCACTGCATTGGTGACAAAATCTATTCTATATTTTTCATTTCAGATGTTTCTCCTCAGGATCCCAGCCTGAGGCCATTGACATATGCTCAAACCCACCGGGATAACAGACTCTCAGCTGGGCCATGCCTAGGATGTTGATGCTCTTAAAGTATGTCAGTCAGTGGACTTGAAGAATATCAATGAAGTTTGTTGTCGGATGTTGCACGTGGATCTCCACCTGGATTGCAAGTGAACGCTTGTCCCATAGCGGTGGGCAGACAAGCTCTTCCCAGCCGCTTCCAGATGCTAGCTGCTGTCCTAATGGGCCGGGACCAGTTCATGGTCTTGACCTGCTAACTCTGATGATAGCTACCAACCACCTTTAAGCTTGTCTTTTTTGTATGCATCGAAAGATTTTTCTACAAATGCACCAAAATTTGGTTTGATTGAGAAGTTTTATTTTGGTGAAGAACAGATGTTTCAGGATTGTCCATAAATAAATCCATGAACACCCACTTGATGTATAGCCTAAAGTACACAGCTATATAACCATCATCAGTTTGTATTTTTATTTTATAGCAGGGCTCAATGTACAATTATGGATCCCATTCCAGTTTAGCAGCATGTGGGGTAATTTAATGGCGTTACAGAGACTCTGCCATTATTTTTGTAAAACAAATGTGGTTGTATGTGTGTACCAAAAATATAATGATGTTAACGTCTGAGCACAACAAGTAAAGGAGAAACGAGCATACCCTGACTTATGCCTGTAGCCATTCATTATTCATACTAATTAATGTCGGCAGTTGGGAGCACAACCCTGTAATGCAACACTGATGCAGGCAAGACATACGTGCACACTAATCCACCGGGTATAAATGTAGACCTACGGACTTCCTCCTCTAAACCACCTTAAAGTCTCTTATCTTTAGACTCTATTATTCTTGTTAATGTTGCCATGCAATGCCAGCGTACTTGGGTTTGTCTTGGGGATCAAACCAGAATAATGGTTGTTTCTGAATACAAAAAGGCACATTATTAAGTTTTGTCCATTAATGGTCTCTTCCCTGGTAAAGAAAATCGTTGTCAATTTTCAGTAGTCCAATAGCTGTACAACAAAAACAAACACACAATCAAAATGAAACTTGCACATGCCAGTTAGGTGATATCAACTGTACACTTTGTTTTCTTAATAATTTTCTTAAAAGGCCCGGGGCATTCCCCTATCGTTCTCAATGGGTCTTCCTTTACAAAGCAGTGGAGAAGATAGATGGGAAGTAAACACAAACTTGATAGCAGTGGAATGAAGGGAGAAAGAAGGTCACATGCTGCTTAGTGTTGATGGTAATGCGCTCTGCAGCCTTGTACTACAATTAAAAATTAATGAGCTTCCTCTGGCCCGCTCAACTACAGCGGCCAGCCTTTGTGTCTGTTTCCCTGTCAAGCCTTTCTATCCATTTGTTCTTCCTTTACAGAAACACTGGTGCCATCATTCATACTCATAATAGCTTCCTACAGGGTTGCAATACCCAATACACGCAAAAATATATCTAAATAATAAAAATGGCTTTATTAAATTATTAATTATATTCCTGGATTGCCAGAAATAGTCCTATGAGCAGCAAAGGTAGCCAGAAATAATAATATTTTTTTTATAACGGCATCATGTAATCATCTTACAGTAAACCATCCTAGCCAGTGCTGTCAGACAGGCAACTTAAATAATTCCTTAAAAATTCTGCATAAAACAGCTCCTCCTCTAGACTCATTCATTATCGAACGTAACTGCAGCAATCAGATCACGAGAAGCACCGCACGAGGTGACCTTCTAATCCCATTTAGGAAAAGCACATTTGGTCAACAATCATTTTCTGCTAGAGCAATACAAAATGGAATTCACTGCCCACCACTATCAAAGTTATGCATACATACTCCCCCTTTACAGCACACCTTAAAACATGGCCATCCGACAACTATAACTGCACACATTAATCTTGAGACACGTGAGAGGTGACGTTCATGCCCTGCCTTGTATGTGCTTTGAATGTGACCTCTGTTGCCTCTTTTCCCTTGTCCATTGTTTTTGTTGCAACTGCCTCGATGTCTTTGCCATCACCTGTGCTTGTTTGTTTGTTCTTGCTCCATTTGTGTGCAATATGGTAGTCTTTTCCCCTTTTGCTTAGGCCTGTTGTCATTATAAATGTAATGTAATGTATTTTATTCTTATTTTCTTTTTATTTTACTATGTATTTTAGGTTGCCTATTGACAATTGGCCGGGGACTACTGGCTAAAGCTGCTACTATTACTGTACAGTTAATCAAAGGGGACTGTCCTCGAAACTATAAACAAATAATAATAAAATATGAAACATGCAAATGCAAGGTGAATCGCACTAATCCACAATTGTGGGCTTTTAAATGTTCTGGTAATGCTACAGCATACTAATTTGTATTGTTTAGTACTCACCTGATGGTGAGGCAGTTCAGGGAATGGGGGAAGACTCTGGACAGACCTGGTAAGCCCAAACGGGTAGTGCGGGTGAATTGGGAACGTTTGGAGGAGGCCCCCGTCCTACGGATCCTTCAACCCACACCTCCGGTGGAGCTTTTCTGGCATCCCTGTGGAGGTTGGGGGCATTGAGATTGGGCAGTGTTCAAAACTTCCATTGCAGAAGCTGTGCCTTTAGCCTCAAGTCTTAGGTGCCTCAAGGGGTGGTAACCCTCGGATACAGCGGTGGACAACTGTGGTCAGGGAAGCCACCCGACTGAAGAAGGAGGCCTTCTGGGATAAATCATCCCGGAGGTCTCCTGAGATAGTTGCAGTGTACCGACAGGCTCAAAGGGCTGCAGCCGCTGCTGTGTCAAAGGCAAAGCAGCGGGTGTGGGAGAACTTCGGAGAGGCCATGGAGAAGGACTTTCGGTCGGCACAAACGTGTTCCTAGAAAACGATCAGGCACCTCAGGAGGGGTAAACAACTCCACAGTGCCCCAGGGATTGATGAGATCCATCTAGAAATCCTGAAATCTCTCGGTGTTGAGGGGCTGTCTTGGTTGACACGCCTATTCAACATTGCTTGGGAGTCCGGGACAATGCCAAAGGAGTGGCAAACCGGGGTGTTGGTTCCCCTGTTAAAAAAGGGGGACCAGAGAGTATTGGCCAATAACAGGGGTTTCACACTACTCAGCCTCCCTGGTAAGGTCTACTCCAAGGTGCTTGAAAGGAGGGTTTGCCCGATAGTCGACCCTCCAATTAAAGAGGAACAATGCGGTTTCCGCCCCGGACGTGGAACTACAGACCCGCTCTTACAGTAACTCTCGCAAGGATCATGGTGGGGGCCTGGGAATATGTCCATCCGGTCTACATGTGTTTTGTGGATCTGGAGAAGGCGCATGACTGGGTCCCCCGGGAGATACTGTGGGAGGTGCTGCGGGAGTATGGGGTGAGGGGGTCACCCCTTAGGGCCATTTGATCTCTGTGCCTCCGAAGCGAGAGCTGTGTCAGTTGCGTTCCCGGTAGATGTTGGCCTCCGCGAGGGCTGCGCTTTGTCACCAAAACGGTTTATGATATTCATGGACAGGATGTCGAGGCATAGTCGTGGTGGTGAGGGGCTGCAGCTCGGTGGTCTGAGGATCTCATCGCTCAGCCGGTGACCTTCAGTACTCACTGTATCGGCTTGCCGAGGGTGAAGCGGATGGGATGAGGATCAGCTCTGCTGAATCTGAGGCCATGACTCTCATGACTCCGGATGAGCGGTTTTGAAGACGAGATGACATGAGATACACAACTATGACTTGTACGTTTATGGTTTACAAGAAATATTGTTTGATTGCAGTTTGTCTTCCCTAAGAGATCTTGGATCCTAATGTTATTGTGTGCACATTACTGATTTCTCCACTATTAAATAACATGTTGGTGTTGTGTGCGTGACTGTGTGTGTGTGTGTGTGTGTGTGTGTGTGTGTGTGTGTGTGTGTGTGTTTGTGTGTGTGTGTGCGTGACTGTGTGTGTGTGTGTGTGTGTGTGTGTGTGTGTGTGTGTGTGTGTTCGTGTGTGTGTGTGTGCGTGTGTGTGTGTGTGTGTGTGTGTGTGTGTGTGTGTGTGTGTGTGCGTGCGTGTGTGTGTCTTTGTGTGTGTGTGTGTGTGTGTGTGTGTGTGTGTGTGTGTGTGTGTGTGTGTGTGTGTGTGTGTGTGTGTGTGTGTGTGTGTGTGTGTGTTCTGTGGCGAGAAGGCAAAGGGGCTAGATATAACTTTTATGGGATTAAGAGCTTTGGTAATTTGCATGGCCTCTCTATGTGTTTTAAACATAAGGAGCACATTTACATCATTTAACATCAATTATTCCATTAATAAGGGAAGAGTATCAAAAGGTCTCACTCCATTTGTTGTTCTTTAAATTCCGCAATTGCAGCCTTTCTTCATAATATAGCAGCCTTAGCGTTATGAAAAGGAAACACTTAAAACCAAGTTATAATTCATATTTTTCTTCTAACTAAAAATGCATATCTATTAAAAGTATTTGATGTACTTCTTGTTTATTGCTTAATCAAATGCCTTTTTTAATGCCTAAACAAAAAGTCAGTACTATTTGGGAAATGATTTTCTGTTGACCCTCTTTATTACAATTACAGTGTGGGGTGTTATGCTGAATCATCTTATCACCTTTAGCCTCCAAAGTAATCTTTTATGACACTGGCAAGCTGTTTGATAACTAGGGGGGGGAAGAATTCTTGTATTTGAGGCACTAAAAACGAGTCCTTATGGACTCACCAGAGACATAGCAGATTTCATTGCCACCAAATAAAAGATTTCTTCCTCATTCACAAACCATTTAATTTCTCTAATCTGTATTTCCCGCCTGTCGCAGGCCAACAATGGAGCTGAAATTTGGTGGACAATATGTGTGGTTGCAGGGGAGACATTGTTTGTGGTTCTTTGTAGCATCCTTTCTTACTGACAGCCCTGTACAAGTAAAACCAATACTGATATTCACAGTTGTAATTATACCAATAATAATATAACAAAACCAAACTTTTTGGCCCTTATGTTTACACCTAAATATCAACAGAGAAACCAAACAAAAAAACACAGCAAAAAGAAACCCCAGCAGATGGGTTCTTATGGCAGCTTTGGCTTTATATATATGTAATGGGCTGTCAATAACAAAGGATGCTAGAATTATTTTGATTCAGCAATTATTGCGTTTAGGCGCTTTTGAAGGTACCAAAAGCGCTTCACATAGTAATTATCTGTGTGTGCGTGGGGGGTGCGGCAAATCATCCACTACTAATGTATAGCACCTTGGTGATGCACGACTGCCAGTATAATGCAGAACACTCAGCCCCCACACACTGGCTGGAACGTTTAGGGGGCCATGTTGCTACTTGAGTCAGGGTGGGAATTTGGCCAGGAGACCGGGACTGTAAGCACCCCTATTCGTGCGATGTGTGCCAAAGGATCTTTAGTGACCACAGAGTGTCACGACCGAGTCATGGTACTTTTCAACATGAGATTCTCTGTTTCTGTACTGGAGCATTGGGGATATTCCATAGCACCCCCTACTGGCCTACCAACACCTCTAACAACACCAACTGTTCTCTGATCCAAGGATGGATTAGGACGAGGCCTGCTGAGCTTCCAGATAAGCCAGGATTGCTTTATGCTATCCATGGTGCTGCCTAAAATGATCCACAAAAAAAACCTCTTCACTGCAACCTCCCATATTTATAATGTTATATATTTAAAGAAAAATGGATTGCCAAGCCCACAGTCTTCTTGTGGCTTGGAGTCTGCATCGATGATCAATGCTGTCAGCATGACTGGGGAGCGAAAGAGAAATGGAGTGAGGCGGGCTCTATGGAGAAGCCAACAATGGAGTCACCCTTGTCTTGATGAAAAATAGTGTGAGTAAACCTATTAACGATCATATTACAAAACCACTATGCATTATCTTATAGGGGATTTTGCTTAAAGCCGTAATAGGTTTTTGGGTAGTATATTCCTTTAAAATGAAATACATTTTGTTTTCGTTCTGCCTCCTCTACCTTGTGCAAACGTCAATCAATCATCCTGTTGGCTTGCTGTGAATGGGTGTCATTTTCTCCCCTCCATTCAGGTCCATGAAAGCAAGGAGGACTAACCCCCTGTCTCAAATTGCAAACCCCATCACTATACCTGATGCTGTGTACACCTGAGCATGAGCTACCCATTCTGACAAGTACCAAAACAACATTGATCTTGTAAATATGAGAAATAAAGGGTGATCTCATGTTGTGATGTTCAGTAAATGTGAGCTAATGCGTGGAGCTTGGCAGGTTAAACATGGCAGAAACTACCTGCCAGTGGTTTCTCAATCCACCAAACCGGCTCTCAGAAAAAGGAAATGAATGTTGAAGCTTTTTGATTGATTGCAACTAAAATAGCTGAGCTTTCATCCAGCTTTCATCATAAGCTGCTGGCTTCAGCAGCTCCAAAAGTGAGCATGGTAAAGATGATAAAAGTATTATATCAACAAATTTACTGAGCAAACTTTGCATGCCTAGACACTTTTAGCATAAAACTACCATACTGTCCATCATCCATCTTTGCTGCCGTTTAATTAATTTGTATAAACTGGAAACTGTGTTTTTTTTGTGTTGGTTGTCGGTTGAAAACTAGAAAAGTTCGAGAAAACTCATTTTAAACATGCATTATCAAAATAATTCTTGTTTTCCTGTCTATTCGTAGAAATGAATAGAAAGCTAATTATTATTATAATTATCATTCATTTATTTTCATTCTATGCACCGTTTATACAATCTCTCCCTTTGTCCATGAGCCCCTGCATCACAACTGCTTAAAGGAAATTAACAAACACTGTAAGCCATTGCCCATGAATGTTTTATGACCCGGGGAGACCGGAGACAATGAGAGACAGGAGAAGCACGGTGACTCTGCTGCTGGGGAATCAATCAACTGTCACTCATTCAGCAGCCATGGCAGGCGAAGAATGTGAATGCCGTCTTCCTCGGCATGTCATCAGCTGCTTATGGGGAGAGGGGTCGGATGGGGGAGGAGGGAGGACTAGTACGAAGCAGTAGTGAACCCTCAGGCTGATGAGCGGCAGCCAGGAGAAGTTGTCATTGTAAGCAGCAAATCCAGGAAATGGTTGTCCAAGGTTGGATTCTTGTTAAATTCAAGGAGGTCCATGCATGTTGATAATATGACTACAGTCCACTCCTCCTCCACCACCAATTTTGCCCATTCCTTGTCAACACTAGCCCCACCACACAATGATGGCCACTATTTATCATAATGCTAAAAGGCTTGTGTCTGTTGAGTTCATTACACATGAGTCAGGGTGTGTCCTGATGTGTCTAGGTCGTTGCTTCCCAGATGTCTGCTCCGCTGCTGAAATAGTCTCTGGATGTTTGTGAGACAGAATTGCATAGGTAGTCGATATCAATGGATAGGAAGGAATTTGTTTATCGGGTTGCCATGGATACCACAGAAGGTCAAAACATGGTCAAAAAAGGTAAAAAAAAAAATCAAAATACGATTTCTCTATGTTTTTTTGAGTATCTGTTTATGTGAACTCCGAATCACCATACATACAGTAAATATGTTGAGCACTTGCCATCAATTTATATTTTACCAACAAGTTTGGAAATTAAACACATTCTTAATGAAATCGTAACATTTTCCACAATCTTTTACGTTTCCCTAATGTTAATAGTATCTAGACCATTTTCCACTTTCAGACATTGCATTTTTAATTCGTTACCTTGGCTTTTTTTTTTGTCTAGCCACTCAGCTTACTTTGCTTCTCTCATCAACTTAAACGCCTCATCTGCTGTGTATACTCCCAGCCTGGTGGGTCTAGTTGTACAGAAAACTTTTCCCCTCACTGCACCCGTACAGACAAAATATGGTCTGAACGGTACACTTAAATTAAGCGGGTCATGTATTAATTTGCCATACCAGATTTATATCAAAAGTTATACGTTTCTTGCATGAGGGATTCAAACATTCTCTATTGTATTGATTATAGAGGAGATGCATCGTAAAACCATCCCCATGTCAGCTTAAAATAATGGAGTTAGGTTTATTCTGAATTTCACAGATAAAGTTTTTAGAATGTCTAGGGCAATGGTGAGACTCCTATCTTCTCATATTCCTCCTTCTTCTCCTCATCATCCTCCTGCTTCTCCTCCTCCTCTTCCTCTTCCCCCACAACCTCCTCAGTCCTGTCTGTCAGTTATTTCTCTTTTTCTTGTGCCTCGGGTGATATCAGATAGGGGAGAGCAACACATTAAAGCAGTGCCTCTTCCACCCCCCAAAGTGAGAATGAGAAACTGCAGCAGAATACCAATAGCTACAGATCAAATAGGCTGAAGGGATTCTGAGTGACTTATCTCAGCCTCTCAGTTAGCTGGGTTGGAGTCAGTGCCTGCTACGACCCATACATAGGAACTGAGACCCAGTGAACCTGTGACTGCAATGTAATGAATAAAACACATGCACGCACTTGCATGCATGGACGCATGGTCCAACACGCACGCACGCACGCACGCACGCACGCACGCACGCACGCACGCACGCACGCACGCACGCACACACGCACACACACACACACACACAAAAATGTGCATGCGCAAAAATGTATGCATACATCCACACACACAGCCCCCCCCGACAGACACACACACACACACACACATCTGCCTTACTCCCTTCTTCGAAGTAAAGAATTAAATGTAGTTCTATATTACATTAATAATAATAATAATAATAATAATACATAATTTAAATTTTTACTTCACATTTCTCAGCACCATTTAAGATTGATTTAACAGCAATTATTTAAGATAAATAAATGTCCTTTTTGTATGGTATTGAATCTGAGTTCTTGTGCTTTTTAACAAGCTTTGAGTGCCTGGTTACAAGCAAGAATGATGTATTTTGGTGTTTTGACGTTGATTTCAAATAGCATTATATTAAGAAGCCTGATATCCCGCCCCTTGTTTGGGACACATCGTCCTTGACAGTACACGTCCTTAGAGACTTTCTGCCAAGCTGAGAGCCAAACATCTCTTCCATTATATTGTGCTTATCCAACCCCTAAACACTTTTATTAAAGGGGGAAATGTTTATTTTGTCCCATTTGTTTTGCGGTGCTGGGATTGAGATGGAGAAAGAGGCTGGATTGACTGAAATAGAATTAATCTGCACGGTTGAGTCCCTGAACTACTAAATACATTAAATCTCATGATTCCCTCTGCATTTGGATTTTTTGGTTTATTTTTTACAACATCTTTTAACCACTTTTAAAGTCCTTTGTTTCCTTGTATTCCGGTGGTGGCATGTTTCTGCACAGTACATGCCCGGTGGCATGTTTCTGCACAGTACCTTTAATCGATAAATATAATTTGTTAAGGAGGCAATAGCATTGTAGTAGTCCATCATTATGGAGACTTGCTCTGTCATCATGACAACAAAGCCAAGTTTTTTTTTGAAGATGGCAATATCCTCTACTATTAGTATAGTCCTTGATAGCAATTACATTAGAACAGTAGTCTAATGTTTTAGTGTTTTACTATGCATCACATTGTGTTTTTTGCAACGGCATGGACTTGGTTACATAAAGATGGAATAAGCTTCAATCATCACAAAGCCTGCTTATAATTTAGCCCTGAGGGATTATTTACTTTTCATTAATATTCATGAGAATACAGCTGAAATTGGAGAGAGTGATAATGGGATACAATATGAGCATGTATCCTAATTCTTGCGATGTACGTATGTATACACACCCTCACTTTTTGTGATGAACTCGTCTTCCAGTGTTTTTTGTATCTTTCAAACTACAACAAGATCTTCTTACATTCTAACTTTTTAAAATTTTCACAAAATGTTTTCATTGGCTTATTTGAGTTGATATTCTTATTAATGTTGTGTCTGTTGTTAATTTTTGTAGTAGTCTATATTCTATGTCTATTTGTATCATTAAGTATCAACACGTATACATACGTGTACTTGTTTGACTGTCATGACACTCTCATGACACCAGACTAAATATACATATACATTTTGTCTCGTGTCGACCCAAAATCATTCAATCTAATTATATGTTATTGTTTAGATAAAACCAAGAAGGATATTAGATTTATATAAATAATTTAATATAGCATAGACCAGTGGTTCTCAACTTTTTATAGCGCGTACCACCTAAGAAAATATTTGTTTCCCCAAGTACCAAGACTATTATAAAATATAACAAAATACAGGCCCTATTCATCTACGCACAGCCCATGCATGAGGCACATTTATTCTACAATATTATTTATGGTAAACTGTTGTCAGCTGTACAAAGTGGTAGTACTAGAACAGACAAACACACACACACACACACACACACACACACACACACACACACACACACACACACACACACACACACACACACACACACACACACACACACACACACACACACACACACACACACATACACAACCACAGCAAGTGTGAACATGAAGAACAACAACTCCATACCAACAACCTGATGACAAGTGAAGAGAAGTCTTTCTCACACTGATATGTGGTCGCAAAATAAAATATACAGAGTTCAGTGATGGTGTGATTCAGATGCCTCGGACGCCAGCTTTCAGAGTCGGAAGTTGGGAAATCTCCCAGCTTTCTTGCGGCATTTCTCTGAGGCACGCCCCCTTTTTGTCTTCATCTCTCGGAATTCTGAGAGTAGGCCGAGAGCAGTGATGACGCTCTCAACAAAAATGGCTGCGCCCGTAAAGAGATTGATTTTCTTTGTATTTGTACCATATTGGTCATTTTCATGTCGATTGTAATTGGTCTTACACACATGATTACATTGCTTCTTTATTCCGGTCACCAATTAATGCATTGCACGGTCTTGCTGAGCGTGCAATACAATGTAAAGTTGTATTTGTTTTCGAGCTGGTTTGCTAAAGAGGCTTATGTATGAAGGTATTTTTGTAGCAAAAGGCTTTAGCATGGGTAAACTAGAGTCACAAATGACTAACAGTAAATTTGAAGTTGTAAATATTTATTTTGCATGTGTACACTAAAGTCACAAATGTGTAACAGTAAATTTGAAGTCGTAAATAATTGTTCTACCAGTGTCAACACAAAATAGGGGCTACGAGTTCACAAGTCCTTTCTTAGAGATGCACAAATCCTATTCTGTGCATCACAACTTCAAAGAGTCATGCACTTGACACTTTTGCTACAATCATTGCAGCGCAATTGGTGCAAAACACATTCACACATCCGTGTTTCATAATCTGAGAACATGCACAAAATTTGTGCAGTCGTAAACCCAAATGTGAACTAATGTATCAGTAGTTGCACATCTGTGAAATATTTCCTCACAAATGAAATTATATAGAACGCTATGTTCAATGAGCATTTTAATGAGCGAGCACAAGTCCATCGATACAACTGCTCAAATCTGCTGCTACAAGTCTCAGCTGTTGTTTTTCTTGATACTTTTGCAACACATCTATGTGGTACAAGTGTAGCAAAAGTGAACGCATCCGTATGACGCAAAGCGTTCGTGGGCGCGACAAAATTGCAGCATTAACCAATGAAAGTCACCGGCAGGGGGTGCATTTTTGTAACTACACTGGGACCATCCAAGCAGGCCATTAGAATACATTGAAGGACACTTGCGGCATGTTAACGGAATAATTGGGGGGAATCTAGTTAAACTAAGTAATTTAATTTGACATATTGTAAGATACCCAACTCCGTCGTGTAGGATGCCCTCTTGTCTACTTTCAAGACTCCAGAAAGTAAGAGTTTGCTTGGATTGTCCCAGTGTAGTTTGAAAAATGCACCCCCTCCCGGGGACTTTCATTGGTTCATGCTGCAATTTTGTCCCGCTCACAGACGCTCTGCGTCATACGGATACAAATCACTTTTGCTACACTTATACCACATACACGTGTTGCAAAAGTATCCACAAGAAAAACAACAGCTGAGACTCGTAGCAGCAGATTTGAGCAATTGTATCGATGGACTTGTGCTCGCTCATTAAAATGCTCATTGAACATAGCCATCTATATAATTTAATTTGTGAGGAAATATTTCACAGATGTGCAACTTCTGATGCATTAGTTAAAATTTGGCTATGAAACACAGGTGTGTGAATGAGTTTTGCACCAACTGCGCTGCAATGATTGTAGCAAAAGTGTCAAGTGCATGACTCTGTGAAGTTGTGATACACAGAATAAGATTTGTGCATCTGTAACAAAGGACTTGTGAACTCGTAGCCCCTATTTTGTGTTTACGCTGGTAGAAAAAATATTTACGACTTCAAATTTACTGTTACACATTTGTGACTTTAGTGTGCATATGCAAAATAAATATTTACGACTTCAAATTTACTGTTACCCATTTGTGACTTAAGTTTACGCATACTAAAGACTTTTGCTACAATAATACCTTCATACATCTCGTACCACCAGCGGCACGCGTACCACAGTTTGAGAACCAATAACAAAATAGTAACAACGAGTTTCATTGGTTTCTCAATGCACCCACCCTCTCGCATTATCTCGCGATGATTGAGAAACAGCAGCGAGAGGCTCCTCGCTCTAATGTGTGGTCACACACACTCACTGTTGTGGAAGCAACGCATACAAGCTGGTGAACACAAGAGGAGACATTCTGAGAGAAATCGTCCCCAGTATAAACGTAGTGGTCCAAAGCAAGACATTCTTCGCGGCTCTTCGCTGGATTCTTTTTCTTGAAGTGAGTAAAGTTATGATATGTCTTGTTTTGTTCACTCCTCTAGTCCTGTCGCCTGTGTAACGCTAGCATATATTTTTTCAATTCAAACAGCAATACTTACAATTCACTATATCATCTGTCAGCCACAGACAACATCGTAAAACCTAGTCAACCACGTACATGTCATTACACGAAATCATGTTGAATTTGGAGGCGCTTAATATAGTGCTGTTGACTGAGGAATGTATACTCATGTTAGCTTGCATGCTAACATTGTATCTTACTAAAGTCCTCCTGTTGGCTGACTTGCTCCCCAAGGATAATGGTTGCAAACACAAGCGATATAGAATATTTTTAATTTTAGTTTTAAAAGGACGCCCCTCTCTATGTATCAGCAAATGTGAGCTATGTGATTTATGGATCACAATGTGTTGTGTACTTTCATTGTGAAGTAATTACTTGTAATATTGCATCTTGCTCGTGCATCTTCCGCTTTTTTGAAGTCGGTCGTATCTTGCCTGGAGTTTTGTATCAAGCCAAGGAAGAAATGCTTTTGCTTTCCAAGCATTTGTGGCACAACCTCACCAAACACTTATTAACTTTGTCTCACCATTGTCTCTGCGATTTTATTGGGACGGAGTGGTGCGTTGTATTGTACAGCAATTATATATTTTAAAAGGATCGTTTTTAAATACAGAGCTCTGACAATCTATCTTTTTATATTTTATAAAGGGCAATAACTGTTCAATTAAATGTCGCGACACCATGCATACATAAACAACACGTATAATTGCATACATTTATTCTGCAAAAATTACCTTTATCTAAACGCGCTGCATTTTCATTGTTTCTTCCACGTTTGACCCAGCAATCTCGGTGTCCCGCTCTAGTGCCTTCGATCAACCCATCTATTTGGCCGCAGCATGAAACGACAATGTCGTTCTTCTGGGTTGGCAGCTGTCTTATAAAGAGAAAATCATTTAGTACTTAAAAGCCGATGTATATATTTATGTTTGTGGGTTGAATCTTATTTCTCAGTTGTAATGTATATTCAGCTAAGATCCGTGACAGTCAAAATTGATCCACTAGCTCCCCACGTTCGGATATAATCAATAGCTCCAGTTACGATACTGTGAGTTTTGTAAAGTCATGCCTGTCTCAAGTGGATTCAACTATCGCAAAATGAATCTTGACTGACCAATCTTGTGTTTATGTCTCAATAAAGAGCAAGTCACGGCATCAGTTGGCTCCTTATGATGGTTATTCGCTATAGCTGGTGATTGTAGTCCATGCATTTATCCTTCAATGCATTAAACCTTTGAATCCTTTAATCTTATGTTGCTGTTTGGCTGTGGTTGTTAAATAGTGCTAAATTGTTTTAAAATTGCAGAAAGTAATGATTATCCGTCACCTGGAAAAGCAATTGCCCTGTGGCGATGTTTCATAGCAACGCACGTTGGTGCTGCAAGCCCCAATCTTGTACATTTGCCCTTGCTATGTATTAAAAATGTATAGATAACGTGCATAGGCTAATTAGTTAATCTCAAGCTAATGCTCTATATTTATTGAGAAACTGAGCCGGGAAATAGGTTAGTAGCATCGGTCATCCGTAACGTAGCAGAATCAGGTCTTTAGGCTTTTATATATTTTTGGGTGGATTTATTTATAGAGCTTTATTTAATAAATCTTTAGAGATATGGGTCTTGACTGATTGTTGTTTGAAACTCCTGATGGTCTTCCACGAGTACAGAAGAAGACATACTGCCAATAATTAAGCAACAGTGTTTAAGTGTGTAATTTCTGATCCTTCTTTCTATTTTAATTGCGTGATTGAAGTGTAGAAATGCCACCATCTCCATTGCTGCAACAGTCATGAAACGCTTTCTAATCATAGTACTAAAAATAATGTAGTAACATATTTGTAAGTATTGCTTATAGCCTTTTCTGCTATAGAACTTTGGACACTTGTTTTACTTTGTTCCAGCTTTGTAATGGTTCCTTTAGTGGCCTGTATTACAATCTTCAGGTGGCAGAAGAAGGGGGCTTATCTGCAGTGATTTGTCTGTGAAAAACAAAGCAGATGGCCACTCTAAACTGCTGCTTGCCCCCATGCTAGGTATTTGAACAAAAAATCCTCTTTATATTGCTTTTTTGCTTTTCATTGTGCCCAGCAAAGCTATGTGGCAATGGTTAGCCTAAACATGCTGCTTTGTGTTCTGTGAACCATTACAATGTTGACAAATTTCTTATCTTCAGTTAAATTTTACTGTTCAAAATACAAAATGTTTGCAGTGTTAAGTAGCTGCAAAACGTTTCATTATCTACGGGTGTATATATATATATATAGGGCATTTTGGTGTTTTGATTAATAGGAATTTAATGTTTCAGTTCGTTCTAATTTAGTATTCCTTGCAATGGGGTGTCTAGAGACCAGACAGTAGAGTAACTTTGTATGATCTTCAGTTATGAGGACACAACCTTTCCATCCAAACTGCAGGAATGTTCACTGTGCTTAATCATTACTCCAGTTATGTGGAGATTGTTTGAATTGGTCTAGCAAACTTCTGGAGCGGTTGGCTCATGCTCAGGCCTTTGTCTCTCATACAGGGTGAGTAGTGCTAAGCCTAGTTCATCCCGCGGTGCCTCATAAAGGGCTAATGTAACAAGCCCTGCCCTGTTTTTAGCTCCTAGCTGGACTCTTCCTTTAGGCTGCACGCCACTGACCATGATCAGTGGTCTCACTGTGACAGTTGGGAGGGGGGCCTGTTATGATAGTGATGGTACTCATACTTAAGAAGAGGTGAGAAGAAACCACCCACAATCTAATTAAAAGTGGGCTAATGATCGGCAATGTGTCCAGTTCGAATGGTAGCGTATTTGTCAAGAAATTTAGGAAGACCTTTTTTAAATGGAACCTATCTAACACCAAAGATTGAAAATGTAAAAGACTGTTTGAAGCTTATGTTATACTTCAGTAATTATTGTAGCCTAAATAGTAGAACTACTTGTCAAGTCAAATTTCTCAGATTGCTTATTTTATTATTATTATTATTATTATTATTATTATTACTTGCAGTAGTAAACTATGGCATTTCTTCAAAGTTTGCATTTCCTGGGACATGGTTGATAGCATGTGCATTAAAGCACACATCCATATTTGCTGTTTGTTTCTAGGCTTTTTTTGTAGTCAGTCATTTATTTATTTTTAGTACATCAACTGGATCGTGCCTGTATCACAATATACTGTGTTTTAACCAGTACACCAAAGATAAAAATAATGAAATGCACTGGGTCTTATCACCTTGCGATATGTTTTATTTTCCTCTCACTTTCCTATGTTTTCTAAAACCACCATTTTGACAAGCTGCATACCAATATTCTAGCCATTTTATAACTGGCCACTTCTTGCAAGAAACTCATTTTTTCCTTAAAGCCATTTAAAGTTGAATGCTCAATTATTTAAAGTAGTCATCCTTTGGTCTTGCTGTGCTTTGTTTAGCTGACACATAAATTTCGCTGCTAGCTTTCAGAGCATTGAAGTGGCTCCAGTGGCCTGAGTTAATGTGAGCAGGCGACTACCCCATCCTACCACTTCAGAGCACAGTAGTCTTTCTGTTGGAGCCCTTGGCATAAAGGCCTTTTGCCACCCCCACATAAAGCATTGAGTTTATAGTCGCCTTTCGTTATCGTGGAAAAATGCCATTGAACGTTCTCCTATAGATACCGTAGGTTGTGAGTTGCATCACAACTATAATCACTTTTTTACCCAACATTTGTGTTACAGCCAATGGTATGCCAGTTCTTCTTCCTTGTCCGGGTACTTTTCATAAATGTCAAATGCTTCTTTGTCAACACAACTTGGTAGTTTAAATTTGTATTTTCTTTTTTTGACATTCCCTGAGAGAAAAACTTTTATAGATGTTTCAAAGAATAATTCTTACCAGTGAGCTTGAACTCTATAACCATCCGATGTTGCCAACTGACCAACTTCAACTGCACACATGTGTTCATGCTGTTGGGTATGCTATGTGAGGCTTTATCAGCCTTTTCTATTGTACATTTACACTGAAGTTTGTAGCCAACTAACATTTGGCCTTTCAGTTTCAGCTCTGCACTGGATGTTGCCAGTCGGCAGTGTCGAAGCGGTCTGTGGACTCTGCTTGTCTGGTCATGTAACCTCTTGTTCATGTAACCTCTATACTTGTCATCCAGGCAGTGTAGCCAATTCAAAAGCGCATGCCCAGACAACTAATACTTATCTCTCTGAAGGCCAAATCCGACCCAGGTATGGCTCCCTTCACCCATTCTCTTGGTTAAATACCAACCCCTTCCACTACAAAAGAGAATGGCCTAAATCAAACAGACGATGAAACAAACGGATACTAGAGATGTGAGTTTACCTGTTTTAGGTCACTTTAGGTCAGCACACACACAAAATAAGTAATAATAACAAAAAAGGATAAATTGACGGGAGACATCCCTCAGTCCAGTCACTTCCAAGCTACAGCTGAGGCTACGTTAGCCATTATCCATGCCGTTCATTGTGTGAATCGGCACATACAATTATGCATTATATGTGCATGTTTGCTTCATTTCACCAACATAGGGTTTCATGTGCTGCTGCTTTAGCATACTTGGATTGTCTTTTGTCCTAGTCGTACATCATTTATAATTCTAAAAGTAATCCATCCATTCCTGAACGATTACCATAGTTAAAGCCCAACCAAAGGGCTAATGAAGGATTGAGGATGTCGTCCTCATGCTATCTGAATAACTGGAAGTATCATACCAGATACCTGTGTCCTTCCCCCAGAGCCGTCTTTTAGGGCTGCTTATCTCTGCGCAGCATCACTCCGGGTTTATTACAGTGCTGCCTGCAGGCACTTCATTTTATATTTTGACGCCATTTTTCCTTCATTCCCCCTTCAAGTCCTATGAGGGAAATTGTGTTTTTCAACGGCTTGATTTGATTGGTTGGCCATTAAGTTACTTATTTTCCAATTTGTTGGGGGTTAAAAGGGTTTATTGTGCTTTTGAAATTTGGTAATTTCTGGATAGATGCATCTGCAAATTGGGGTAGCATCATGTTAATTTAAGGTTCTAGTGTGCTGTAAATATAATGGATGGAAGATGCAAATGCCATTGTATTCTTCTCTTTACCAGCATGTTTCAGTTGAGGCTACAAATATTAGATTCTTCGGTTTGTTGTGTCTGGAAAGTAGCATGAGGCAATTTAATAGCGGGAAAGGTGCGCAACAGACTCAAAGCTTTGATTTTACACTGAGGTAATCGTGTATGTTTCTTTTATTGGCTCCCCACTGATCCCCAAAAATCCATATCTTGTCTTGTTTTAGGATAGTTTAACTTCAAACTTACTATTGCATTTATCATACGGTCGACCTTGATAATGTTATTTGAATTGTTACATTAGACCGAAAGGGGAGCTTTCGGTCTGATGTATTGGGCAGTTAATTTAATAACTTGTGTAAGGCATTACCTTACTGTGCACTTTTTATGCATTGCTTTACTGGGGCCTAAAAAAAAAAGATTTGGTTCCTGTTGGTCGTCAGTTGAGGTCATGGGTAGGTAGGGAATTTATTTTATTTTTTCCAGCGGCAGCGAATGATAGGTAGGTTGTTTTCATTTAAAAACGAGAAAATTCGCTCATCCTTGTATAGAATGGAGAGGTGCTGTACCAAAACGTAATTATAGTTTGCATCAAAAAAAAGAAAGAAAAAGCTTATAAAATATTTTGGGTCACACACAAATTGACAGGGTCGGTCGGAAACCGGAACCAAACAAAAACATTTTTTAGGCCTTTATTCCTGTTCTATTGGCATTATGTTGCATTTACAATTTTATTTTGCAAACTTTATTCTGCAACGGTGAAGAAACTATAATAATTCCAATTATTGACAATTATTAGGACTAGTTTGTTTGTAATCAATTCCTATCCATTTTTCTGCTCTTATAATAAAATATGATTATTATATCTAACTGCATTTGTGCTGAGTGAAGCAGCGACACATGCAATAACCCAGCAGATGCTCCTGTGGGCTGATAGTAATGAGGTATCAGTGTTTCCCTGGTCACTGCCACTCATTTATTACATTTGTGTCAGGGTCATTGTGTCGTCTCATTTCGTTTACACCTTCACTGCCTCATCACAAATGCAGGCCCTGTCTGTTTGCCTGCAGTAAATCCATGGGTTGCTGTCTTTGGTTAAACGTGGAAGGGGATTTGCCATTCTCTGTACATTTTTGGGCTCTCTGAGGAATTGAAATAAGGGGCCTTTTCTGTACCTCTGTCAATGTGGTTCTTTGCACTGTCCTCTCCACCCTTGGTCATTATTCAGTGCTTGCAAATCCCTGTAAGCAATGTGACATTGTTAGAGCCGAGTCTGTCTTGTTGAAACCTGTAATTTCCCTCTCTATTTAGACTACCATGAAGTAAATTACTTGTTGCACCTAACTCTGCCTGTCGGTCCACTTTTAGCCCTAGAAGACTTAATAATACTTGTAGCTGTAGTTTTACGAAACTTGTAATACTAAAAGGTGCCTCCTCCATATCATTGAATAAATACATGGACATTGTAAAACACTGAGAATCATTTATTGGTTGCTGATCATTATGTATTGGCTTGCTTTTTGTCTTTTTAAGAGATTTGTGAATGGCATCTGGTAGGTAGACTTATCATTGGGCATGCTACTCTGAAATTCATTCGGTCAAGATAAGCGATGTAGGGCTTAATTTCAATGCAAATACATTGAAAAGTGAAACCGTGTTTGTTTTCAGAGGATCTGTGTTGGGGCACACCCATTGTCAGTTGGGCAGCCAGTGTTAAGGGGGCTACACACCGCCCAGACTCAAACCAATGGCCAACTGCCTTTATCCGACCACTGCCTTGCCTCTCGTCTGAGCCGTTGCATTGAAACACACTGAGAAGACTACTCTCTACTACATAGTAGCGTGTGCGTTCTGAGCTTGTGCGAGATGCAGGCTCTAGTCTCGTGGCGCTAGTCCGCCCCTCCCACACACCACGCTGATACGCTGGTTGTAAGTAGGGATGGCCAAGGTTTTTCGAATAATCGATTATTCGAAATGACATGGGTATTCGACTTTAGCTGTAGCGGATTTATTTAATTTTTATTTAGTTAATTCAATATTATTCATTAGCTATATTAATGACATATTGTTCATAAACTTTATGTTTATGAACAATATTTAAAATATGTAAGGTAGAAAGAAAAAACACAATTGCAATACATTCGATACATTTTTGTGCCTTTGCGCATCACATCGTTTAAACTTGCAGGCAGGGTGCACACTAAAATAAATGGTGACCAAAAGAAGCGAAGTGTGGAAATATTTTGACCAGTTTGGTGAAAAAAAATTTGCAATGTAAGCACACAACCAATCAGAAGCCAGACGCCTCAGACGCCAACGCTCTAATACTTTTCATGTTGAATCAGACCAGACACCGTCCGTGCGGTTCGAAAAGCTTCCAACACAGCTGAATAAACAGAAAAGAGTCTGCCTAAACGTTTCAGATGGCCAACGGTTGGGCCAGTGTGTAGCAGCCTTTAGGGAACTGCAGAAGATATTGCAATAGGCGACATGTTTATTCTTGTTGCTGGTAAGATTCCAGCACTTTGATATCAAACTTAATTCTTGACCCTAGTGAATTAAGACGTTGTTAAACGACCATGCATAACTTGGTCTTTAGTATTTTAACTTTTTGGGTCCAGACATTGTTCCCAAAAAGATAGTTTCTAGTGTTGCACTGAAACTTCTTAAAGGACAGTACTGGTCTGCGTGATCAACTCATCGTACCAATCAATCCTGGCTACACTTAAACATCGCTAACATTATAATTTGTCCAAATTGTGCCCAGATTGCTGTGTCCACACACTTTATCAGATGCGAGCCTGATGATCTTGGGATGTGGTCTATCTCATTAGATCACAAGGTGAGCAAGATGCGATCTGGGATTGTCTAGAACTGACAGCTAATGCGTCCTGGCGTGATCAGATGATTAAAGTCGCATTGAAACAACGTGTTAAACAAAGTGTTAACGAGACTAGCCCGACTGAGATGTAAACTCTGTGGCTGTGCATTAGTCAATGCAATGAATACCAAGGATATTGTTATTATATACCAATCTTTTTTGTTTGCGATCCACTTGAAATGGCTCTGCACACAGCATCTGAGCTGAAAAGACCAGCTTAGCAAAACATAATGCTCTTCTTACGCATATCCTAGCATTTCTATGCATTTTGCTCCAATACAAACGTGTCACAACTCTAGGTTTGGGAAAGGCTGATTTAGTAAATGAATGTCAATTTGAGAGGGAGAAGTTATTGTTAAATGTATAATGATAAATACGTCTATTTCGTTTGAATGATTACCTGTCTGGGAGGGGTATATTATCATATAGCATCAAAAGTCTTTTTTAATCTGGCGGTTTTGGCTATTTAAAATTCTGAACTAGTCGGTGGCCTTTTGAGAGATCCAAGCGGCTTGTGGGGATGCAAACCTTGTCTCCATGCGGGAGGCAGCCTCTGTGCAGCCCCCTTCCCCCCAGACCTCACATCAATGTTGCCAGGCGCCTGAACTAGTTCAAAGCTCCTCTACAGAAATACTGTGGCTCGCTGTACGAGATTCAAGTTGTTGGTTTCGTGTCATCTAGTGTGTCATCTAATCTGTTTGTGGTTGTGTTTTGTTTGTGCGCTAGGGCTGCAACTCTACTCAACTCAAATAATTGTATCTATCTTATCTGTCTATTATTCTGACTATTTTTGTGTATATTCAGACTATTATAAAGTAGGGCTGGGCGATTAATCAACATTCGATCTCGATTTTTCGGGTCGAACGATCACGAAACGAATATAATCGCGTTTTCGAACAGCTGGATACATATCTGTACATTATTTTAGATTTAACATTTTCTTTTTGACCATTTTGTGTATTTTTTTAAGGCAAAAATTGAAAGTTCTTAGTTAATAAGTTTATTTGGGAGAGACATGCTGAATAAATATATCATGTTTTCAAACTCAAAAAGAATCGTTTGAATAATCGTGATTTCAATATTGACCAAAATAATCATGATTATGTTTTTTTTCTATAATCGAGCAGCCCTATTTTGCAGCCCGCTCTGATGCGCGAACTTCAAACTGCTCAATGATCCAATGATTTTCCCACCTGATAACAAGATGCATTCATTTGAGGTTTCATAAATGCTTGGGAGCCTATTACAATTGCACGTTCCTTTTGTTTTTTTGATGTGCCTTCTGGGTTTTCAAGTCTGTAGGTTTTGTCCAAACGGATGTAAGCCCAGAGTTCACCCCAGAGATCTCTGCAGACTCTTGACAGCTGCCGAAACTCCATTTGTTCCAAGCCTTTAATACTTTCATCTTGTCTCCCTCTTGCGAGCTAGACGATGCGGCTTCCCATCCTGCCAACCTCGTCACAGTTTTTCTCCCCTGTCTGTATGGAGAGCGAAGCCTGAGTGAGACTGAGAGGATCCATGGGTTTCCAGGTTCCTCAGTCACAGGGACTGTGTCCCGCCTAGCCTCCCAAGTGCCTGCCTGTCTTTTTCTTTGCCATGTCCATCATCGTTTCCCTTCCGCCATGGCGGAACAACGCCAATTAATTCAGAAACTGGGCTATAATACAGTTGGTGTTAGAATTGCCAACAGCTTTATAGTTATTTTTTTGTATAAAACTAAAGCAAGCAGCATCCTTATTTGGCTAAATAAGTTTGGTGAGGTTGTTGGAACAAAATGACATGACTGCAGAGTAAAGAAACAAACCCATACCACATCAAAAAAAAATCAGCACCTCCATGATTTATTTTGCAAATTAAGTAGGCTGCTTGCTTTAGAATATATTGTTTATGTGTGTATAAGGGGGGATATCTGAGATTGAATGCATACATTATACATACTGTAAATTATAAATGTATGATATTGCCTTTTGAACATCAGCCAGAAGACTTGAATACTTTATGTAAGGGCTATAGTCAACCAAATGATATCTTCGTAGAAGTCTGCACTCTACTCGCTGCTAGCCTAAATATCAAGTAACTGCTGTTAGAAAGTCAGTGGGAAACTTTCAGATCCACTCTTTGTCCGATGCCAACTCTGTGACGGCAGAACTTCAATGTTAAGCGGGTCGCACAGTCATGGAGCGTCATTCAACCCTATCGACCGTTAAACTGGAAAGTTGACGGATTATCGCAGACAACATGAACAAAAAAAAATGTTTGGAGAAGAGTATATATATGTTCAGTAAGTTACAAATAGCAGTGTTCTATTCGTCTTATAGTTGATTAAACAATATGATTATTAAATCAGAAACTACAGAGCCATGAATTAAAAGTATCACAGAATTATGCTATTTCTAATACAATATTAGAAAGGGAAGCAGACAACCAACCGTTTATCCAAATACAGTATAAGGCGGGATAAATAATGTGACGATGCAGGGGAGCAGCGTAGAGCGCTGTCATTTTCAACAACAGCAAAGATGGATCTTGCTGATGTAGAGCGGTCTGTTGATTCCGCCATTGAAAGTATTAGACAAACACACAGTGTGTTTGCACTACACACACACAGTGTATTTGCACTAAAAGAAGAACAAATAACTGCATGTAGAGCTTATGCTGACTAGCTCTTTTCAGCTGAAAGTATTTTTTCTGTTAAATGTTTTCGTTGCACAGTGCTGCGTCAACCGTTTTGTTGCTATGGTTTTAGGCCCATCCAATTGCGTCCAGAGGAATTTTGGTCTGCGCCCGTTGGTGACGCCCCTTGGATATCGAAAAATGAACTGAGAGGTTCCGGACTAATGGCAGTTTGCAATTTGTCTGGCAATGCCCGGCTAACACAATATAGCATGTCACTCAAAAATTAGGTCTGCATTTCACCCTCCTGCCCCTGAAAAGTAATGGATTAAAAAGCGCCTTTTTAAAAAAAAAAAATATAAAAACACTGACACACTTCTTTAAGGCATATGCTGTATGCAAAGTCTGAATTTAAACTGCAGAATTTACAGACTACGCACCTAAAAAACTTTACTCTTCCAACTTGTCACTCTGTGACAAGTTGGAAGAGTAAAGGTTTCTTAGCTTGGTAAATCAACCGACTATTATGTGCAGAGACATTCAGTACTGCTGGGTTGGAGGTGGTTGGATGTTGCTTTACTGCCACATGTCTGGTGTCTCTGCTGGGGCCTCAACTATTGATGGCATGGGCTGAGCAAAAGGGGTTGTCATCTTTGGACATACGTGTAAACAATCAAATGCATCAAACTGGTAAAAGCAATATCCCTCAGTTGATATTTGTTAAATGATAGAATAGAATGGAATTCTTTCTTGGAATAAACCAGGATAAATGTTTCTAACCCATACCACTGATGGCCACATTGGCAGGCTTTCTCTAATCCAGAATGAGCAGGAGACTCCATCTCCTTTTAAACTGCATGTATTATTGAACCTATGCTAGGGTATGCGTAATGGCTATAAGCCTGGAAAAGCACTTGCCTTTCCACCATTAGCAGATGCCAGATGGAATATTGTGTCTTTCCTAGTGTTCTTCATGTTGCAAATGTCTTTTCTTCTTTCTCTGCACGTTTTACCCATTTATAATTTAGATTCTGGCTTGTATGTGTTCAAGTCAACGGGTTTGCCCTAACGGGTTTGACCTGGCTGACTGATGAGCGCTTCAAAGCATTTATCTCTGCTAACATGGAGCCAGACAACACTGGAAAGGAGGGTAAGCCTTTTTTTTCATAGCATATTTCTTGTATGGCTTGGTTACAAATGATCCAAAGCCACAAACCAGTGCAACTCCAGTCTAGTGAATACTTCCTTTAGTGGAAGTCGTCTGTGTCATGGATTTTCTTCCAGGCAAGAATTTTCAGCTGTTTACCCACGTGTTTATTTCCCTATGACAAAAATGACAGCTACAGTTTGTGTGTGGGAAGTGATTGGTGTATATATATTCATAGTACCCCTGGGTGTAGAGTGTATATATCTGGCTGCTGTCACTGAGATAGAGGGGTGATTGTTGCCTCATTGATTCTCTTTGGTATCAAAGATGGTTTTTCCTTCTGGTCTTGAGCTGTTCCCACTAGGGGATATTGGTTCATTCGTAAGCTGGTGTTTGGGTGACAATGACTGACTGGCTGAGAATGGGTGTATGTAATGGCGAGTGTAAGACCATTACGAAATGGAACGCAGGATTTATGTTTTTAGTTGGACAAATAGAACCATACTTTGTTAAATAACTTTCTCGGTTGTAGAGGTTTGTGCTTGTTTTTGATTTGATATCTGTATTCAAAGTTTGTGTGACACAAATCTTGTGCACACATGATCAGGGTTTCTAAAAAAAGATGGAAAAGCATCGCCAAATCTGAGCATACTTTGCAGTTTATTTGTTCCTTCACTTTTCAAACTCAAGATTCTTGGACAGTGTTCTGTGCATCAGATGGTCAACGATTACTGGCACCCTGGCAGCATGGGCACTGTGAGCGTGTTTGGCCAGTCATTCAATTCCCAAAGGAAAATGAATGCATTATGAATGATCACCAGATGGGTCTCCATCTCTCTTTTCACCACACACTGGCTCCAAGTCCTGATAGATAACTACTTGTGTCAGGCTGGCAGCAAATGAGAAGTGTCCGGAATATTTAATGGTCCAATACCGTCCAAAAAGTTATGTCCTCTGCCTAATACTTAATATGTATTCGCGGGAGAGAGTTGTGAAGTCCATGTTCATGATTCATATGTACGGTTGCTTAAGAAGGGGTCGATTTGTGTTAAGCAAAGGCCAAGATGGTTTCTTCTCAGTGCACATCTAATGGAAGAATGGAGCCAATCCCCCTTAACAGAGTGTCTGAGTGTAGTTTAGCTTCCTGTTTATTGAATCTAATCTATCCTTCATTAAGCGGCTTGTTCTTTTCCCAAAACTTCCGTGTGTGGGTATGGAGCGGCTCCTCCTTGCATGCTGGGTTGCTTTCCAGATGTTCCCCCTGGTGGTAGCAGGGTGAGACATCCAGAGGGGGTGCCACGTTGCTCAGGGAGTGCTCAGATAGCAGGCATTACGCAGATCAAGCAGGAGTGACCCGCTGCAGGCTATTCGGGACGGCTGTTCTGCTTGCTCCTTCCAGCTGCTTGCTGTACCCCTGCCTCAAACATCCACCCAGGAACCCACAGGCTAAGAAACTAGTGGTAGTCTCAGCAGAGATATTATTTTGGGTTGTTGAGGAATGTCTTATTACTTGTTGTCCTTTTTTTGGCGTAAGTTGGATGTGATTGTTGAACTTATAATGCCCTTTTAGGTGTTTCATTCTCTCCTAGAGTTGTGCATATGTTTGTTTAATTTACTCAGTAGCGTGCCGTGGGGTTTAAGTCAGGGCCTTCAGTAACGAACTCCACCAACGGCCAACCCCCAAACACTCAGACATGCACACAAATTTCATATTAGGTGCCGATACAGCCAACACGGCCACAATATGCGCTACTGCATAACATCCACAACAAGACAGTTGATCTTCAGCAACAACAGCGCACATGCACACCACTTTGCATTACCTTAGAGCTAGAGTAATTCAGCATCCCCATCAGATCTTTCCTTATGTCACTCCGCAACCAGATTCCACATCACACACATGACACAAAAACAAGTGTTCACAGTTATTGGTATGTTCGGGCATATTGCTGGGCCCTGGGGCGTTCTATTACTGCACATCATTTGATTGGCTGTTTACACACGTTAGTAAATGTATTAATCATTGGGAGATGGCAGCTTCAGCGAAAGGCTAGCAATACTTTTAGTGCTGGCCCTGCTGGTCCATGTAACCTAGTTGTGACGCATTATTCAGCTGAGCTCAGCCTTACAAAAAATTCCTTCTGGAATTATGTTATAAGTACTGAAAATAATATGGAATTTAGATGCGTGCAGACACAAATTAATATCATTTTGAAAAAAATAATATATCTTTATTATTTAGGCTTTGACAGGGCCAGCAGAGAAGGCCCTGCTGGCCCTGACGGCCCACCACTGAATTTACTTATTTAAGAACAACATTCACCATTAATCACCATAGCAGCGTGAGATTCACCCCTCATCAACCCGAAAAAAACTCAGATTTCAATGCATTGTAAAGGCTGTAGTTCATGTGATGATGATCCACAACATTTATTCTGTGATGGCTGGCACCCAGCTGTTTTTACAGTATGCTCACTGAACCTCTAGCCAGTTCCTTTCCTTTTATCTTCATGTCAAGACGGGAGAATAAAGAATCAGTTGAACAAAAGTAAAAGTTTGGTCTAATTCCATGACGTGTACCTTTTTTAAACTGCACCATATCTACTATCAAGTGTATGGCCCTTTCCCATTCCTTTGCTCTAAAGAAAATCTCAGCCCTAGCCCTTGCTGTTGCGCGTGCACGCACTGTGGAGCAATGTCCCAATACCACTTTAAGGTAGCTTTAAGGGGTAAGGGGGAGGGCTAACATCCCCTCAAAATTGAGATTTTCGATGGGCACCCTCAAAGCGATTCAGTTGTGACTTGCTCCCACAATACCTTGCGAGAAAACGGAAAATCCAGAAATATCCTAGACAAGATGGAGGACGAAAAGATGCGACAGGATTGGAAAAACACAAATGTATGTATTTTCTCTGTAATTAACTAGTAATTATTTTATTAATTATACTCTGCAGCCCGGCCGCGGGCTTCGAAGCCCGGCCAAGGACTCTCGGAAGATCGCGAAAGTCTGTGGCCGACTTTCGCGGAAGATCGCGAAAGTCCCCGGCCGACTTTCACGGGCCGCCCAACCCCGGTTCTCGGCCGGGCTGCAGCCCGTGATCTTGCTCTGCGGCCCGGCTGAGAGCCGGGGTCGGGCGGCCCACTCTGCGGCCCGGCCGTCTGACTTTCGCGGGCCGCCCGACCCCGGTTCTCGGCCGGGCTGCAGCCCGTGATCGTGCTCTGCGGCCCGCCCGAGAACCGGGGTCGGGCGGCCCACTCTGCGGCCCGGCCGTCGGACTTTCGCAGGCCGTCCGGCCCCGGTTCTCGGCTGGGCTGCAGCCCGTGATCGTGCTCTGCGGTCGGGCGGCCCGCGGGGGTCCGACGGCCGGGCTGCAAGACCGGGCTGGATATCATGTCGTATGATATCCAGATCTTCCATGTTCTAGTGACTCCAGGTTAAAAATAAGCTTTATACTAATATATTATATTATATTAGTAACATTCTATAAGTAATATTATATATACTAATATATGTAGTGACCACAATATAATATATTATATTATATTAGTAACATTCTATAAGTAATATTATATATACTTATATATTATATTAGTAATATTACATGGTTAATCAATGTAATTTTTGGCAGTACTATATTGTGTACATAGCTATTATATATTGTACGTAACATATGGCCATATCACCCAGTTCTGGCATATAATTCCTAATTCCTTCTTATTCGTTTTCTTTCAGGACATCGTTGAGTCCACTGCCACCAGCCCCCCCACCTCTCCCTCATGCTCCTCCACCCCAGGCACCTCTTCCACCACCCCAGACACCCCTTCTAAGAGGAGAGTGCCAGGGAGCAGGCGAGGCATGAGGAGAGCGAGGCAAAGTTGGCGGAATGGTGGAGAAGATGTGATTCTCCACCATTCTCTCAAAAGCTGAGAGAGGGTGTGTGTGTGTGTGTGTGTGTGTGTGTATTTTTAGGTGTGCGTGTGTGTGTATTTTTAGATGTGTGGTTCAGTGTTTATTTAAATAAAGTGTTTCTTCTAAAGTGTTCTTGTTCTTAACCGATTATCTAAGGGTGCACTCACACACCTTTAACATGTAGCTAAGTGACATTCAAAATAAAGGTATATTACGAGGGACAAATAGTATTATTATTATTTTATTTTTTTTCAACACTTTATTTAAACATGCCAATTACAAAATATAAATACCATTTCAGGTTAAACATCTTTACAATGGGTCTTGCTCGTTGCCCGAGACAATGGCAGCCAGTCTGTCTCTTGTAACATTACCAGGGGTCTGGTTATCTGCTAGGAGGCACGGGGAGGCCATGACGACGTCACAGGGTAGGGTTGTCCCATTTGGTAGGGTCGGTTAGGTGTAGCAATGAGGGGTAGCAATGAGCATGAGCAATGAGGGTTAGGGTTGAGATGTAGGGTTGAGACAGTGAGCAAAGAAACGGGATTGGGCCATATCTACTATCTTTTTCGTGTGTGTGTATGTGGGCTGTCCTTCAGTCGACAGCCTCTTATTCCCATGGGATACTCTATTTAGCTCACAGTTAAAACAATGTTGATTGTAACTATCGGATATAAAGTTTATAATGGCTTCAGTCTGCTTTGATGGTTCAGTGGTTAGATAAATGGAAGCATCTGAAGGGGAGATACACAGGTTTTTATCATGTCTGCCATTGGTGCAATGCTTTATCAGGGACTAAATGACGATGAGGGACAATAAAAAGACACTCCAAAGTTAACCACCCTACATCAGTCCATGGGAGAAGCAGCGGGTCATCAAATGCTGCTGTATGTTGAAATGATGCCGATCATTTGATCAAATGGAGCTGGGCTTGATGGTGCCGAACGACCTAAAAGCCAATAGTGTTCCTATGCTAACTTGACAAGCCGCTTTCTCATTAGCAGTGCACCAAAGGATTTGCTGGCTTTACAGACTAGTTAAATTACTCCTGTTTCAAACCTGATTAATTGTGGAAAAGTTTGAATGAAGGACAAAACTGGTATATTTTTATTGTATTTAGCGGTCCAGCAGCTTTCCTAATTGAATGAGGACCATTTTTTTCTATTCTTCTGTTGGAATCTTACAATCCATTTTCGTCAGTGTCATGCAAATGTTAATAAGCAATTCGTAACATGAATAGACCAATACAATCTCCCCAAGCTGTGCATACATCGTCACCTAACTCCTCCGTTCTCGATCTCCAACAGTGTAAGACACTGCAGTCGCTCAGGCAAACACTTCTGTGATTCCAGATGCAATCAACTATAATATTTCATTTTAGTGCTTTGTCAATAACACTATTTCATAGAGGGATCAATACGTTGTCTGAGGTTCTGATGTAGCACCGTTTTTAGTTTAGCAGCCTCTTTTTAACTGGAGCTGTTTGGAAGCTTATATTGGAGAGATTAATTGCTGTGTAAAGCATCCCCTCTGTCACTCCATGCACATTGGCTTTGATGGATTATCACCACAATAGTGACCTTGCTTAAGGAATCGCTTTAAATTCATCAACACTAGAATTACAAATACATTTTTGTTTTCTCAACCCTTATTATGCATTCAGTGCCTTTTCAGTCAATAAACTATTGATCTTAGGGTATACATTTGCCTCAGTCAAAATGCATTTGCATCATTCATTTTTGTTTTGCAAAATATTTTTTTTGTTAAAGCTGCTTAGCTGCCCAGGGCAATCAATCTCTTTTTTTCCTTCTACTTGACACCATTTCCCATAGGTTTAGTATTTATCGAATGAATGGGCAACTTACTCAAAGAGCAGATTGGCTACGGTACAGGAGCATATATTCAGCCAAATGGCCTTTTGTACATGTAAATTAATCAGTCACTCCCTTCAATTTTGGCTTAAAAAATGTCAAACTGTGTAGTCAATAAATGTGCAACCCTACAGCTTTTGATTATTCCTACTGATGACACTGGCAGATTTATGCCAGCATGAGAGGCTTGCTATGATTCCAAAATCCACTCGATAACAATTCTAAATTATTACACTTAAATTGTCCCTTCATTTAACAACTTTATTCACCCTGTTCCCTAGTACTTCACATTCCATTCGAGAGACGGTTATATGTTAATGTGAACAGCAGGAGGAAGGCTTGTAAATGGAGCAGAAAATGATCCACAATCCAAAATATCCAATGATTTCAAAATTTATAACAATTAGCAAACAATGCTTGCCTTTCTCCTTTTCATTGCAGACCACGTATGCCTGTGGATGTGGCCTTATTCATGTTTTCTTATGGATGCACCATTTTAATTTTCTATTTTTATAGACTAGATCAATAGCGAATCGTTTTTTAATGTATTGAAAATACTACTTGTTTGACGCAAATTAGACAGATTAACTGGGTTCGAATTTAGGATTGTTGTACCGTCTATAATTTATCACACATCACCCATCTAATGACTTATCCCTTGTCTGTTTAACAGATAGAACAAAGAGGCCGCGGGCAGAGACCAGTGTTGGGTGCTGGGAAGACCTGCTGGGAAGACCTGCTGGGGCCTTGTTCAACAGCATGTCCAGCTAGTTACCAGCTTCTTGGTGAATGTTTTAAAGGTCAGTACTGGAACGCTTTTCACAAACACACAGATTTGTAATTCATGAAGCCTTGGTTCAAGCTGAATTGGGACTATTGTTGGTATTCTTCAAAATGAGGGAACTTCAGGATAGATGCATTCCAATTTTTTGATCAGTTATTTCCTCCTTACACTTAGGGGAACTGTTGCATATGTATAATGTTCAGATACAGCTTTCAGCTGTACATTCCCTAATAATACTCTTATGATCTGGGGAGGAATATCGTTTTCATCTTATTCTTCAAGAAATGTGTGGAACTTTGGTGAAGCTATTAACAAAAAGAGTGCTATTCTTATTTATACAATGCATGTTTTATTATGCAGTTTATTTCCAAATCCTTTACATTCATATTGCATAAGGAGTCTGTCAAATTTAGAGGGGAAGAACTTTGTAATATACAAATATGCGTTTATGGATTAATTGTTCCTAATTTGTAAAGAAACTATTGGCAATATAAAAAATATATAAATTCATAACAATGGTTGCATTTCATCAATGTTGCTTTAATTTATTCAGATTTCCTAATCTTGATGGGAAGGTTAAGTTGCCAACAGTGGCAACAAAACCGTGCAAAATTGGGGACAGTGCCCCAGATCTGGTTGCCCTAGGCAACTGAGCTTGCGTTACCTTTGAGCATTGCTCAGTCAGGCCGGATCTCCTTTTCGAGAAAAACAGATTGAGAGGCATTTATAAGTTCCTGCCGGCCAATTCCATACATTGTTTAATTATGTTCCCCTATTGATTTGTCTATTCATCTTTCTCTCCCATCTCTCACACTTTTCATACATAGTACGGTAATTGCTTTGTAATAAATGTGCTGTTATGGCTGTATATGAACACATTTGTTAAGATATGATGTATAACATTTTTTGCTTTTCTTTTTTCATTCGCACTGCAATGCAGTCGAGTGTGCCATAGACCTGAGGTAATTAAAAATGCAACAGCATTTGAGCAAATGTGCTTGAATATCCCTCTGTGGTTCAATGTTTATGAACTATAGCAACCCAAACTCCTTGAAAAAGTGGAAATAATTATCAAAGTGCAGAAATATCTCCAAGCTGCTGTGACACTGGCGGCCGGTCAGCTCTTTACCCCACCTGAGCCCAGCAAAGTATATACAGTATCGGCCTCCTGCTTGCTGTTGTCAAGTCAAGGCAATCCGCTGTGAAACTGAAATCTACATTACCAGCACTTGTGTAGCCTGGGGCAACTTTTGTATGTGCTGGATCGTTGGTGGTGGATTCGTAGTATAAGCAGGGTTATTACACACACACTATTATAAACAGAATTATACATAGATGTATGAATAATTTAGTGTTCCATAGCAATGTGAATTCCATTAGCCTGGCAGGGAGGAAAGTGCTATTGAGACTGTCATACTCGTGCGGTACAGTCGAGAAATGCTTAGGTTTTGGGAAGTAGGCAATATAGTTAGACCATATATAGCTAGTATAAGTCAATGGTAAACTCGGGGTCTTAAGGTTTGTTTAATGCCCCTAAACAAACTTAAAAAAATAAATAAGAGCGAATTGTATCAAATAAACAGTATGTCCTTGCTCTGTTGGGCATTTTCTGTAACTATTTAAAAATTGTGTGTGTGTGTGTGTGTGTGTGTGTGTGTGTGTGTGTGTGTGTGTGTGTGTGTGTGTTATCATATTCTTGACATGTTGTAAATTCCAATTAGCATTTCTACAGCCAATCTTGCTCTCAGCCTCGCTTTCCCGTCCCTATCAAACTCTTTAGCTTTCTCACCCTCTCACGCAGTCTCTGTGTTTCTCTCCCTCAACTAACGGAGTGCTCAGTCGGAAAACCATGACCAGAGTCACACCTGCAGAGGAGAACAGTGTAAATGTCAGGGGTCTAGTTGGGGCAAGAACACCTGGTCCACATGCGAGCTGGATTCTGCTGTTCTCCAGTCCCCCAAGGGCATCTCTGCACTCCCAGCCCCTTATCACCATGATGGCTGCGTGGTTTTTTTTACACCAGAGGCCAGCAGTGTTCTTTGGCACCCATCCCTGAGCTGGATGCTGCCCTGGGAGCCACATGTTCAAACAGGTTACACTGAGGCTTGTCACGCTACGGGCGCAGCGAAAGGTTACTAGGCAACATGGAGTAAAGGTCACTGAGAAGGAAGTACGGTTTCTTTTTACTAACACGTTCTGTGTGTGTGTGTGTGTGTGTGTGTGTGTGTGTGTGTGTGTGTGTGAGATTTGTCTCCATACAATTCAGAAATGTAAAAGTATCTAGTCATTTCAGTGTCCAGAAAACTTGGTGGTGCAAATCTTGCTTGTATTATTCATTCTGGCACAATACTCCAGGGCAGTGGTTCTACGTAAATTGCATAATTAACCATTTGGTTACGTAACCAAAACTACCATTCTATATTAAACGTTTGCTGACATCGTTGCATTATAGGGCAATTTCCTCGAGGGAGAAAAAACATTTATATTTCTGTATTTGTTTAGTTGACAGTCCCAAGCTGGCATCTTAAAACGCACACCCAAGATGAAATGAAATACCCCTGGGCCAGCAAGAGGATCAGTCACTGTATTTCATGAAGCAGCTGTCAGTGCTTCCAGAGATGCCTGACATGTTAACAATTCATCACAGCTGCTGTCTGACTTTAGCTTTACAAGCTAACCGCGATCAGGGTCCTGGCCAGTGGTTCCCTTCCTAAGAAATTTCTGCAGAAGAGCTGTGTACAATCGGGGCCTCTGTGGCCGCCTGCTTCTTGACCCCAGCCTGCTTTGTTTACACTTGGCCCTGACTGTATCAATGCCACGGTTTCATTCTCCATGCTTCTAAAAGCGTCTTTTCAAAACATCTCTGTACTAAGCATGCCTCAAATACACACCAGTGGTGTGTAGAATGGTGTTCGGTTCCTATTTTAATGCTCGGCCAAGAACCTCATATTAATTTATTTTCTGTTGCCAATTTTCTTGGCAATGATGCATGCTCGATAAACATCTTCTATATTGTAACACCAGTAGCCTGGGGCTCATTGTGTCTTTATCCTTTTTGTTATTATTTGATTAGACTGATTTGAAGGTGTTCATTGACACCATTGATGGTATGAACAGTCCAATAGAGCAGAGAACAAGCTTAATGAGCAACTGATTTTTGTCCAATATAACGAAAAAAAAAGATCCCAAAATGTCCCAGGTTCAAGCAACATGCATAGTGCTTAATGCCTGCGCCCTTTCCCACGGACATTGTTAACATCTCTGATAGGTAGAACAACGTGCATCTCACGTTGGACCTAAGTTCTTCAGTGGCAGTGGCAGGTTGGAGGCCCTTGAGTAGAATCCCAAAGAGACTATTTTAGACTCTGGACGCCTTGTAGGCCTGCACCAGTAGCTGTATATATTATTTTAGCCCTGTCTCGGTCCACGAGTATAAAAGAATATAAAATGTCCCTCTTTATAGTTGTTTTGAGCAAGAACATCCATTTGTTTCTGAAAAAATAGTATCTAGTCACCAGCCTCCAGATGCCAGGCTGAATAAATATATGAAAAACATTGTGCAGCCAGCCATTTTAATTGAGCACAGTTTCACAGTTTGTTATGTAACCGGTAAGTTGTTGTATTCAGATGTTTGCATCTGGGTTTTGAGCGCATCATTTGAGCTGATAGTGGCTAATGTCAAATGGCTGAGGACTTGAGGACTTGACAAATAGTCGTTAATCAAAAAGTGAAAGTCTAGAAGATCTATGGTACCTCATCCTTTGCCTTGGCATTCTCCAACCGACTATAAGTGAGCAACTGTAAGGATGATAAAATAATGTCTGAATCCCCAGTGTAATAAGTGAACTGGAAATTGCCAGTTTGTCTTTGAGGCCATCGTAAACAAAAATCTGTTCTGAAAGGTATTTGAATTTGTCAAAAGCGGCTATTTCTTCCTTCCAATTTCCTGAACCATGACATTATGCAGAAATTATTTTTTGTTGTCGTTATTTTGCCTTAATCTTTAGAGGACTTTTGTTTTATCTTGCAACAGGATTGCACTCCACATCCTGTCCAGCTGTTGTCTTTATTTTTAGTGACCGCATTTCAGTGTACTTTTCCTTCCATACTAAAGTTATTACCGAAGGGATTACTGTGCAGCCAAATTTACAGAGATGAGCCGATCACCACTGGATAATACAGTGGCCCAGCCATATCACATGTATATAAGTGGATTTGGGTCAAAATGCACTATAAGCTATACAAATACTGTCTTGTCCGTGGGATTTCAACAGCTGGCCTGCCTGGGATTCTTAAACAGTTTTAGGAACAGTCCAGAATATATTATTTTTTAAATCTTTACATGAATATTTGAATGGCTAATGGGATTTACATGATGTATAAAGATAGGAAACATTGTGCTATTTTTGTTTAGCATTGCATGGCAATGCTGTTTATAAACCCTAGGCACTCAAGATGTCCCTGAGCAGAATAGCCCGAGCTGCTGTCCATTGTGCCTCAAGCCGGAAGGATGGCAGCAAAGCCACCCCAAAAAGAGCCAATTATCTGTGGTCCGTCTCTGTGACAAGGTGGCCCCTGCATATCCCGATGAGAGCTGAGGCTATAGCCCAAGCTCCTTGCCCTCTCAGCAGTGCCAGCGTTCCCAGCATCGGCCCCGTCTTTCATGTTACCACCATGCTGGCATTTCTGAAAATATCAATTCAAGGACTTTTTTTGTTTTGACATTTTTCTTGTTTTTCAAAGTAGAAAAATATGCCAAAGGTGAGGTTCTTTTTTTTGTTGTTGCTCAAAACTGCCAAAAGTAAAAGGAAATGGAAAACCTGCATCAATAGTTAGTAGAGATGCACCCATCGATCGGGCACCGATCATTATCTGCCGATATACGCCATAAACACATGATCGTATACGCCATAAACAGCCGATCAACTTGAAGTTTGGCTTTTGCAGGAGTCAAACACATGACTGTGTACGCGACGTGCCGCCTTGAGGTTCAGTAACTGACACAGTAATTTAATCTTCCTTTAACATAATTAATCTTGACTCACAATAAAGATACGCTCAACTTAACCATAGAAAAAGCTTTTTGTTGACTGGGTTATAGGATACAATAACCAGCCTGCATCTCAAAAGGCTTCATATTCTCCCTATGTTTTTTTTTTTTTTTATAAATGAATTTTATGTAGGATTGCGCTAAAAGTAGTAGACCTAGACGTGTCGTTATTCACACATCCTCATGATAGTTTCAACTACTGAAGGATTAATAACCTGATAGGAAAAGGCTGCGCCCCACTGATTCCTGCTTTGTGTGAAACTAACTTGCTGCTTTAATGGTAGATGAGCAAGAGCGATTTTCAATACGATTGTCTCTAAACGGCATAAGCAAATCATTGACTATTGAAACTATTGAACTATGGATTCTAAGCAAACATTTTTTGAATATGAAATTTTTAGTTGTCTGCGGGCTGCACTGAGTGAGGATGCGGGCCTGCGGGGCGCCAGTGGCCCTACCCTGGTGTAAAGGGAGCCTATGTGAACACAGCTGTGTATCTGGATAATGGTTTAGCGCCACATCACAGGAGGCAGAAAGAAAGTAGGCTACAAATATAAGCACCTCCCTTGTAGCCTACACGCAAATGTTGCCGTCCGTCATTATTTGTTGTGCAGAGCTAAGTAGGATAATGGCTGCTGCTTCCCGGTAGTCCTTCTTTCCTCTGCCTGCGAATTTTGCTACTTGCAGAGCGTACATTTGATCATGTGTTGGATTCAATCTTTGTTGGATGTGTATCATCCATACAGTCTATGGTCCGTAATATTACACCCTTTCTTCAGTGCGCTACTGAGAGTGTTAGGGCCAGACCCGTTCCAATAAACAATAACCTCACCAATTCCTTATCCTTTGTTAGTAATGTTTAATTTATTCACATTCCTTTAAATCTTATCTTACAGAAACGGTCAGAAAAATAGGTAGCTCCATTTTAGTTAAGTCCAAACTAAACTCTGTAGTACTCTGTTTTTACATAAATTATTGGAGGAAACTGACACCATTTAAGCTCAACTAATTAACAATAACTTTCATATAAAACTCACTAAGGACCCTTTATATAATCAGCACTAGGGTGGCGTGATTAATCGAATTTTGATCGCGATTTCATTTTAGCGTAAAACTATCACAAAACTAATATAATAGAGTTGAAACAATTGTTCTCTCTTTAGTTTTTTTTATTAAATGTTATCTAGAATGTGCAGAATAGCTGGATACATATCTTATTTTAGATTTGAGCTTCAGGGAAAATTGTAGGAAATTTAAATTGTAATATACATCTTACACGGTTCATATTGTATTACATAGGCAAAGTCCTGCCACAGCATGATGCTGTAATTTGCTGCTTATTTATCTAATTAGATGCTCGTTAGTAGATTATCAGTCACGCTGTAGCTTTTCCTAGACTACATTTCCTGGTGTTATTTGTATTGGAAGCCACAGTTATTGTAATTTGACTTTGTTGCTATGGCATATCGCCCCTATTGTCCCATTAGCACGCTTTAATCGCATTGACCTTTTAAGCTGTGGCTGGCCAAAGCTGAGCCATTGCGATGAGTTTGGGGGAGTGTCTGTCGATGATGCATTTGCAAGCTCCCTCGGCAGCGGTGAGTGTAATTAGTGTGAGGGAAGAGTTGGACCCCTTTTGTTTATTGATTTCTCACTGGCCTTATGAAAATCAATACCAACATGGCAGGCATGAACTATGCTAGTGTGCGAGACGCCGTTAACAGTGCCTGTCGAATCAGACCTTTGTTCTTCTGGACTCACACAGACTTCAAATGTTGATTAGTATTAACTTTAATCATAACTTTATCATTGTGTGTGTGCAGAGCTCAGCCTCGGTTGCCAACGCTTTGTATTTTATCGTCCTAGTCAACGACCAGCTGTAGTTAAGATCTGACCTTTATGATGTCTGAAGGTCAAAGCACATAGGCATTCTTGGATTGTGAATGATTGTGCATGTGAACCTTTTGTCCTTTATGAATCATTCAAAATTAAAATATTGCAGGAGGTCAATACGTTTTAATATCAGAACCTTCTGTTTGCAGTCGCGGGACCCCTGTGCATCCAAACCAAAGCACATCCTCATTGCGTGGCGGTGTTTCATAAGTGGCTTTAAAAATATTTAAAAGGTTATTTATGTATTGGGTTGGTGGAAGCACCTTTGGAGGAGGGGATGGAGTATGTTTGGATATTAAGTTACTGCAATAAGCTCATCTATTCTAAATATGCGCCTCTGACATCCACATAGATAAATGACTGATGACATGAACAAATAAACAGACGTAAATCAGATGCGATTTTTTTCTCACTTTCCACTGAAATCCAATTGCTTTATTTCTGATACCTGGCAGGTTCACGCAGCACATCTTCCATGTGTCTTGTTGTTCCAGTGAATTGTTTGCCTGTGCACTATCATTTAAAAAGTGAGACCAATCTGTGAATGACCTACTCCGTAGCCGCATCCCAGGCCGTCCGCCTACATAGCTGACGACAAGCTAATTAATCCTTTTCGCTAAACACATTCTAAAATGGGTTCCCATCTCGCCTGTCGATCCGATACACAGTGAATTCGCTCCAGCGGCGTACTTATTTGGGCACTTCTAACGCAGCTTCCCCTATGCAGGGATAGGCGGTGACCATGCGCTGTCTGGCTGCGCGGGTGAACTACAAGACCCTCATCGTCATCTGCGCCCTCTTCACCCTCATCACCTTGCTGCTGTGGAACCGCTGCTCCAGCGACGTGCCGCTGCGCTTCCTGCCCCGCTCTCCCCCCGTCGCACCCAGCGCCAAGGCGGGCGATGCCAGCATCACCAGCCAGCAGCAGCAGCAGCAGCAGCAGCCCCCCCAGTTGCCGGAGCCCCTGCCGGTCGCGGGCGGGTGGGTCAATTACGAGGAGATCGACTGCCTGGTCAACGACGACGTGACCATCAAGGGGCGTCGGGAGGGCGGCGAGGTCTACCTGCCCTTCAGCTGGATGGAGAAGTACTTTGATGTGTACGGCAAGGTGGTGCAGCACGACGGGTACGACCGCTTCGAGTTCCAGCACAGCTACTCCAAGGTGTACGCCCAGCGCGAACCCTACCACCCCGATGGCGTCTTCATGTCCTTCGAGGGCTACAACGTGGAAGTCCGCGACCGCGTCAAGTGCATCAGCGGCGTAGAAGGTGAGAGGTTGTTCTGCTTTGCAGTAGACAAATATGGGGAAACCTTGTGTTGTACGACTTCAAAACCGGGCAAAAATCTGTTTGCTTCAAACAAGTTTAAATACTATCAAGAGCTGTTTAGTATCATTTAACCAGAGGAAATGGGCAACATACATTTTTGTTCTTTGACAAGGAAAGCATGAGTATTTATTTAATTGGCATTGCACAGTGTACATCCGGTGATTTTTTTTTTGATCGTCCCCTGCTATGTGCTTGCTCTTGGAAGATAGAAATGCTTCTAAAAATAAGCTGTTTTGTCCTCGCCATATAACTAGAGGCTAAGTAAGTATTCTATGTCAACCACTGCGCTGGTCTTTGTACGTTAGTGTGCGTTATAGCTGTGCTGCAGAGGTTGAGTGTGTGTGTGTCAACGAAAGGGCCTGGTTTTTGACCGAAGAACACTTGTTTAATCCAATGAGACCTGGGTTCATTAATACTTATTTACCTCGGGCCATAGCAAATCCCCTGAAACAAAGCCTAAGGTAATCAACGTCCTTGCGGTGAATAATGCCCGGTCAGCGAGTATTCATTTAATAAATTAAATTGGAATTGATTGTTGGAAATTGCACTGATTGAATAGGAATGGACATGGCATCCACCTAATCTATTTGATGTCCCATTGGAATTATTGATCAATCCATCACAATAGCTGATCAAATCTCCCTAAGCATATTTGAGCAGCTCTGTAGCATGAAAGGACCTTTTCCATTACAAGGTACGTTATTTGATTTGATGGGATCTTAACAAGACTTCGGCTGCAGGAGAAATGGAGTGCTCTGATTGAAGCACTGTTTATGTCCATTGCGGCTTCTGTTCTCTTTTTGGATAGGGATAGTCCAGCCTATGAATTGAATGAACTGATTTGCGTGCTCTTTGGGGAAGATCCTTCCTTAGTTCCTTAATAATTTAAAATTTAATTCTCTAATTGTATAGTTCAGACTCACTAACAAAACAATATTACCTGTTAATCAACAGTGTAAATTTACTTTATAATATATTAGTGTTGCACAGTATATGATACTAGAAAGGTATCACTGTACCCTCACGCAAAAAAACGATAGGATACGATTTTTTCTTTTGCATCGATACTGTCCTCACTAACCCGGGCAAATATAAAAACGCAGATTCGCATTGAAAACGATCTCTGTCCACACTATCGTTTTCGGAATCTTTTGCATCCATGTTCCACACTGAAATGATTTTGATAAACAGTTGTTGTCATGGTTACGCGACTCCCCCCATGCCTCTCTGTTTAGATTACAGGCGTGTGATCAGCTGATAGTTGCAGTTGATCAGCTGGCTTATCATTTTCACTCACAAGCAAAAATATGGCTCAAACCAGAAGTTTTGTTAAACGCCACTCCAAGTACAGTTTGAACTAGCGTCTTTGCGTTATTTTCCCATCGCTTAAGCACAGCAAGTACAGAGCTCGCCTCCGGCGTTGGACTAACGAATATGTTTGAGACACATTACATTGTACAGAAAAATCATCATTTCCATTTCACCAGCCATTTTTTGATGAGCGTCTCGGTCTCGGTCTCGAAGCTTGTGGCAGCGTCATGGCAACCAAACGTCATCGTTTCTGAAAGCCTCCGTCTACCCTGACCACACTACACCGCAAACCTTGTGTTTTCACATTCATCCACCTCAGCTATCGTTTTTGAAAAGCATCGTTTTCAGTGTCGGAATTCGCCGTTTTAGTGTGGACGGAAGGGCTGAACGGATAAATATTTTTTTGTGGATTTACCCGGGTTAGTGTGGACAGGGCATGAGATGGCGACAGGTTCGGAAGCGCATGCCGACGGTCCTCGGCTTGTGGAGAAAAAAGACGGGAGAAGTGAAATATGGAGTTATTGTATATAACGGATCAGAAGTGTCCATGTAAACGCGGCTATTGACACTTCTGATCCGATTAGATTTCTAATTGGAATAGATCTATTCCTATCATGCATATTCGAATGTATTGTATATGGCATTTACAAAAGTGGTAAGCATACGGCCGTATGTCTCTCACGCACAACCGTTATGTTGGTCTGGACTTATGTGATATATGTAAGGGGTAATGTTGTACAGAACGCCGGTCATTATCGGGAAAATAAGCCCCGACAGGGCGAACCGGACCCCGACGCGAAGCGGAGGTGTCTTGCTTTGCCATGAAGGGTATTATTTTCGAAAATGACCACCAGTGACGTTTTATACAATATCCCGCAATTACACGGCTCCTTGCCAAATAGAAACCATGCCTTCACCCGATGTGTCTTTTACAATTACCGTTCGTAGTGTTGATCAGCAGAGAAATAATCGTTGTAGACGTTGACGTCGCTTAGCAACCGAACACGCTGGGGTGGATAAGTTACCGGACTACTTGCAGAGTGATAAGGAGGTGGTGAATCAGGCAAAAAATCGACTTCCGTTGACAGCGGTCTATTTCGGTGTGCATACATGTACAGATTAACATTTCCGAAAGAGATGGCAGAGTCACATTGGAAACTGCCTGTGCCTGCACCTTTTTCTTCTTCAAAGTAGAAATACTGCCACACCACTGAAATGACTGTTCCACAGTTAGCTCTCATGCGTATGTGATGTGACTAATTGGCTACTACTGTTGTTTTCACATGACGCGCTGCGCGCATCGGATCATATTTCTATCCCCTCCGATACCAGATGTGCGTACTGGGCCATTATCTGCTCGATGCCGTGGATTGGATCGGGACGTCACTAAATTTTGATATTAAAGCTAAAATATTGGGGTTTGCTCTGTCAATAAAGATGCAGTCGGAGACCATAAACGCATTTAAATGGCCTTAAGGGTGTTTTCAAATTCCCTGTAAGTAATGATGTTCCATACCCAAGTACACCGTGGAAGGCACCTATTTGGTTTGCGTACTGCCAATAAACACAAATAAGAAGTAGAAGATACACTTTTCATTTAATTATGTTTAGGGATGTACCGATTGTGAAATTCTGGGCCGATACCTGTTCTGGGCCAGGGAAACAAACCCTAACCCCCCACACACGCACGCACGCAGACACGCACCACACGAACACACAATGGCACAGGGAGAGGCTTTTATGATTTGTATGAAATCAATCTGTTTATTTCAACAACTGCGCCATCAACATTCAACATCAAAATTATTTCAACGTGGGCTTAGGCAGATAGGCCTACATGCGCCGAAAACAGAACGCTAATTATTTTACTGAACACAGCCTGCATGAAGGTGAACTAGACACATCTTTAGAAATGGAAACTATGGCCAAAAAAATAACTTCACACTGTCTTTTACAATTTATTTGTTACCAGCATTCGTAGTGTTGATCAGCTGAGAAATAGCCGCCGTTGATGTTGCTTAGCAACCGAGGACGCTTGAGGAGTGATACGACAGAAAAAGAAAAAAGCCGCCTGTGTGCATGTGTGGTTTCTTTACAGATAAAAGTGAAAAAAAATGTCGGCCGTGTGGGAGTATTTCACTGTCTCGGAGAAAGATCAGCGATGTGCATTTTGTAAGACATGTTCCAGTGACATTTCAAGAGGAGGAAGCATTAAACATGTAAACATTGGGCACTGCCATCTGTAAATGTCATCTTATTTTCCGATAGGCCGGTGGCAGTCAACAACGCGAATATCGTCCGTTACCGATGTTCGTCCGATACATCGGTGCATCCCTAATTAGGTTTTCGCTCCGGTGTAGAAAAGCGTGCCGATCGCTAGATCCCAACTCATTTCAATGGAGTTGACATTCACACTTTGCCTACGGTTATTGATGTGTTGGAGAAAACGCCAAGGAAAACCCTCTGCCTGCTTTCCTACTTCATCAGCGATGGCGGTGCACTTCAGAGGCTTAGATTGGTGCATGTTGCACCCAAACGCAGATGTACAGAATCTCAGTCAACCTCATTTTTTGGTACAATTTCTAACACCTGATGCATATCATCCTCCAGCACCCATGAAACTTACTCGAGACCACTTTTTCATGTGGTCCCAGGCACTGTTTGCTGATACGTGCTCAAGTACAGTACAGGGTTATCACTAATCAAACAAACTAGACTTAAGAGTCAAGTGTGCCCCGGGTGCCTGATGTGAAAGCACCCGGAGAAGCCTTTGTCTTTCATTGCTCAGTATTGCGGTCAAATTGCAAGTTTGGGTCCACTCAGGTCTGAAACTTCAACAGAGAAAGTGTTAAGAATGTTCTTGTTTTTCTGTTACCCCGGTAATGATTTCCCCATCCTGTGCATACCTGATGAAATGTTCACTGATGGTTGTGTGATTCAGTAACGTTTCGGTATATGCCATAAACTCGGGCCTCTCCTTCTATCTCAAATTTCTCAGTACCATAAATATGCTTGATTAAAGCTGCATCCAAGATTTCACCCATTCCACCTATATTTCTTATTTGATTTATTTTTTATTGAGCCATACAAATTAAAATTGGTAGTTGTCAATCCAGTTAAAAAAATATTTTGCTGTTAATTTTGCTCCTTAAAAAGACAATGGCAGTCTAAAAATGCGCTTTGCAAAGTTTATTGTCATCATTATTGGCTTCCACTTACCTCTCTCTTAACTTGAATCCCTAATAGATATTCATTATTTTGGTTGCCTTGGTGCCTGTTCCCCTGCACAGTAACCAATGGCAGACGCTAGCAACACCCGGACATAGGAGTACTTAAGAGGGAATTAAAGGACCTACCACAAGGTAATTGCTACTTGGCAACCAGTGCAAAATAATGGCAATTCCTATGTAATTATTGCAAATGTTCCTATGGTAGGAAATGTGCTGAAAAATCTGCACCTGTTTTGAATCATGTTTCCTTGAAAAAGTTAGCTACTGACTGTTTTCCAATGAAATATCCTTCTCTGCATTTATCTTCCCATTTTTAAATGGTGAATAATTTTTAAGACATTTCACAAGCGCAGTGTAATAACTGGCTGTAACCTGCTCTTCTGTTGGAAACTAAGAACATCCTTCACAAAAAAAAGAGCATCTGTGCAGCTATGTGACGTTCAGTCAGCCTCACTCTAGGCCATTCAGGCCAATGCTAGCATAGGTATATGGCTGACTTTTAAAGGGTGAAAAATGAATAAAGGCACAGAACTCTATTCTCCTAAACAGTAAATCCAAATCGTTCATTTGTGTGTAATGCTCCGGTTTCGGCTGATGACTGGGCGGTCATTCCCCACAATAAGGGCCCTGCTGGGTGGCAAATTGTGCTCCCTTTGCTTCATTGTGTCCCCCACCACAGGTGCGAGGCTGTTCATTGTCAGGGTGGAAAATGGGTCAGGCAGGGATTGAGCCCAATCCATTGGTTCCTTTGAGCTGTTCAGTGGGGAGTCGCCTCTTCAAGTCTTGTTTTTTTTTGTTTCTTCAGGAAGAAAAAACACACACAAGCACATACCAGAACCAACTTATACACACACAAATAGAGATGGCACCTGTACGACACGATTTTTCATGCTCCATAAATTAAGCCTAAGGCTAGTTACTATTCATCACACCACATGCAAAATAATATCTACTCACACCTGTTTTTCTTAAACTTCCATGCGAGAAATTGGCACTCCATTAATCAGTCTTTCACAGTCAGAACCACTTCAGGGCTGAAACAAGGTCACAACACGGGGCATGGAAAAAAGTATTTAACAAGCCCATCAGCATCACATATGCTCTCACCGTGCATTCTATCCCTCCTTATATCTCCAGACCCTACCATGTATCCTGTCTGTTGTCCCCCGATCCTTCTAAATGACCAATCAAGAACGGCCTTGTTTCGATTAAGCTGCAGCCCAACTGAAGGGTTACCGCAAATCATTTGATAAGGACTTCTCAAACATGATCACTTAAGGATGGATCTTTTCATGGTCATACGGTTTCCTTTATGAGATGGAGTCCCCCCAGTAGGGTTAACACTACTGCTTGATTCAAAGACATTAGAAAGTGTTCTAGATGAGATGGAGAAACAATGGGCCTAAAAGCCATTGCAGCCAGGGGGCCGTGGTTAGAAGAAAAAGCTAATGACCCCACCAGGGGCATCTTAAATCAAGAGCTGCTTCTATCTTTAGCTCTTCCTTCATTATCTCCCAAACCACCATTTTTTTTCCCATAAATCTCCTTCCTGTTCCACCTCGTTGTCACACCCCATTCCACTCTGCAAGAGTGTGTGTGTGTGTGTGTGTGTGTGTGTGTGTGTGTGTGTGTGTGTGTGTGTGTGTGTGTGTGTGTGTGTGTGTGTGTGTGTGTGTGTGTGTGTGTATATGTGTACACGCACTGTACAAAGTAAGCGTGTACGGGCTCAGGCACAAGTAACACGACAATACAATTCCAAGTCTCACTCACTTGGAATTGTATTCTCTCTCACTCTAGCCTCCCCCCCCCCCCCTCCCTAGTTCTCTCTTCCCCTGTCCGAGGATGATATAGTAGTTGTATCTAGAACGCAGAGGAGCACTGGAAAAGTTGTACTGAAAGAGTGCGTAGAAAAAAAGAAAACTAGGCCAGACATCATCTTGCACA